>NW_006788075.1:211801-262974 GCF_000442215.2 Lipotes vexillifer
GCATCGGCAGGCGGACTCTCAACCACTGCGCCACCAGGGAAGCCCAAGAGTTTTTAAAATTTACTTTAATCTATAATTATTTCTCTGAAGTTGGCAAAAAAGTAGACCTTAGTGTAGTCACTTTTCCGTGAAAATCTTAAGGAGAGCAGACACCTTCTTCAGACTTTTTACAATAGTTAAACCAGGAACCAAAAAAAGCAAAAAGGTTACCAAAGGTTAAGTGCCTACTAAATTCCAAGATTTCCAGCCCAAGTGAATGGGAGAATTTTGGACCACAGAGTGAAGTAATGAGGAGAAACTAATTCTGTAGAGAAGATGGTGCCTCTATTTTAGGTTAAGGTACCAGCTGGCGAGATATGCTGAGGAGAAGATTGCCTCACCGACTTGGAAACAGCAGTCTGTACGCAAATCAGAGGTAATCCGTCGAAGTATTTTCTTAAACATTACTTTTCAACAGTAACAAAACCTGAAAGTTAACTGCTTGTTACTGTTTTGGAAACTATTTTTTCCTAAAACTACTGTATCTTTATGTTCCTCAAAACAAGTGTATAAACCAGTCCTGGTTTCTCCAAACACTGGTTTATTACAATGTTAGGGTACTGCTAAACCCTTCCTAGAGTCAGAAGAGTAAAGTGATTACGGGTAAAGACACTGGAGCACAACAACTTATGTTTAAATCATGAATCTATTGATATATTCATGGACGATTGACCTTAGGCAGGTTACTTCACACTGTGTGCCCATTTCCTGATCCGTTAGATAGGACTGATAATAGTACCCACCCGACAGAATAGTTTTAAGACTGAATTAGTTTTGATACGCTTGATGCATTTGTGATAATTCCTACCATATGATAGTATTATCTATCCTTTTTCATATGTAAGATATTTGGCCATAGCTTAAGGTGCATTTTGGTGTCTTAAAACATTTAAGTGGATAGATTTTAGTTGTAATAATAGAAGATGAATCTGGTAAGCATTTGTATCCACACCTGAAAAAAGCACAATACCACCTCTACAATTGTCAACAGAAATAGGAAAGTTGGAGTTGAACCTAGGGGTGCTGGGTGGAACTGGGAGAGACTAGGTTTGTCATTTGGGTCCTCAAGGAAGTAAACAGTGATAAAATTAAGAATGTAAAAAAGATGAAAGGAAAAGGGAGAAAACTAGATGGGGTAGGGGTAGCTCCAGAGCAGAAAGTCCTTCCCTGGGATACAACGGCAAGGCCTTTACAACACTGTCTTGCTCAGTCATTGGCCAGAGCCTGCCTGAGAAGTGTGTGGCCTCAACTCAAAACCTGAGGTGAACTTGAAAGTGGTAATAGTTAAAGGCTGTCACCTAACCACACTCCTTGTAACCAGGCAAAAAGCCATTTATTGAAGAGGTATCTGAGCAGCACATCTCTGTGTCTGTCACAGTCCACCCATTGCACCATGTAGATTCACTCTCCCTACACATTCAGGGAACTGTTATCTTTCTGAAGAGAAACTTCAAAGACAGAAGTTAGTGAGACAAACTACAGTCCCCATCTTTGCAGTTGGTCTTGAGCCACAACTGAACTCATTGACTCTCTCCTCCACTATTCATCCTAAATTTTCCTCTTTCTCTCAGCTACCACTTCTGCTGGTCTCAATAATTAAACTTGTGGTGTGAAAACCCTGATTCCTGAGAAATTTGAACCCCTGGTAACAATCCCCTTCTCAGGCAGGTGTTGCTGCACTTGTCCATTTACAGTCACTATTGGAGAAGGTAGAGGTGTACAAGTGGATCACCTGAGTACCATGTGTATTCCTACTTGCCTCCGTCGAATAACATCAAGCCTGCCTCCTCCTGGTGATGAGTTAGCTTCCCTGACAGGGTGTTGACTCCTTGCCTACTTGTCCCTGAACTCAAGAATTCCAAAGTTCCTAGGCAGCAGATGAAGCTTAGTTCAGTGTGACCCTTCCTGTGTCCCCTAGCAAGAATATACCACCTTTGGGGACTAGAACCTCTAATTCACAAAGTTCAGAGTTGCAGGAATGGGAAGTACTATGTCCCTTAGTGGGTCATTGGGAATGATGGTAAATGGGGCTATTCCTGTTTTAAGCCATTGTTTATGGCCCCACCTATTGTTTCTATCTGGGATCCTGAGCCATATCAAGGTCTACTGCATCCTGGGGAACAGTACCTCATTCTTGCAGAGTATTGTCTCTTAGAAAGTACTTGAACTTCACCCTGAGCAGACCATTCCAGTGCTATACTAGGCCACCAGATTCTGGGACATGCAGCATGTGGTGCAACCAGTGGAACCCATGGCCACAGGCACCTTCCTGCACCTGAAAACTGTAAATCAGTTCCTGTAAACTGATTTCCCTGTTTGGATGCTATATTGTATTGTATTCCGTCCCTGTGGATCAGGCATTGTGTAAGTCCCCAGATGGTTGTGCTAGGTGAAGACTGGTGGGCTGCAAATGCATACCCCAAATAAGTAATCTATTCCTATGCTGCACCTCCCAGGATGGAATGATCTCAGTGTAGTCAACTTGCTGCCAAGGGCTACTTGATCTCCTGTAGGAGTGATGACATATTAGGAGCTCAACATTGGTCTCTCCTGCTGGCAGGTTGAATTTTCAGATGAGGCAGTAGGCAGGTCAGCTCTGGTAAGTGGGCTCTATGCTGATAGGCCCATTTCATAGACTCCATTCTTGTCACTGTGGCCATTTCATTCATGTGTCCATTATGCCAGCATTGGGGTGGCCGCTGACAAAGACAGGCTAACATCAACTAGCTGAGTAATTTTGTCTACTTGGCTGTTTAGTTCTTCTTCTATAATGTATACTTTCTTGTGGACATTGACATGTGACAAAAAGATCTTCACACTTTTTGCCCATACCAGTATTTATATCCACATATCTCTAAGCCTCTAAGACCTCCTTGTCTGCAACCTTCTAAATCTCTTTCTTTTCAGACCTCTGACCAGCCAGCCAGGCTATTTGCCATTGCCTATTAGATAATATTCGAAAGTCTAGCCACTTTTCCCTCCATACCATGTGTACCACCCAAAGCTCTGCCCATTAGGAAGATTTCCCCTCTCCTCTGTCTTCAAGGCTCTTCCTGACTAAGGCTTTAATGTAGCTGTGTCCAGTTTAAGCCTTCATCCACATACTTAGCCAACCCACCTGTCAACTCTGTTTGGCCATTTTTTCTTCCTTCAGCTTGTTCAAGACCCCACCTCCTACCCCACATGGCCATCAATATGAGCTGAGAGAAGAGTATCGATACAACTGTGATGGGTGATGTCAAGGTCTGCACTATGTCTGGTCTTCTTCATGCTTTATCCCAAATATAATGCTTTCATCTTGTGACTGGGCCCCCAGAATTTATGACATGGTGGGTTCAGTAAGACACGTTTCATTTTGTACCACTAAGTGTCTCGTGATCAATCATTCCCTTTTTAGCAGTAGCATGCCAAGAGCTATTTTTCAAAAGTTGTACAACCTTGATCCAGAACTCTATGAACCTGAACTGTGATTCTCCTACTAAGATTTTCATAAACTCCATACTGCATCTTTTCCCAAAACTGACAACTCTGACAGCATAGGATCTGCCAGATCCTCTAGCCCAAGTATCAAGGCTGCTTGCACTATAGCTCATACCTGGTGCAGAGCCCTTTCTTGTGCCAGGTTGCACCTGGTATTATAGGCCAGAAATATATTCCTAGGTCTGGAGTACGTTGGTTACAGAACCCAAAGCATCCTCTTGGCCGTGTGCTTTCTTCCTTCTTGTAGGGGATGCAAGAGGCAGCAATTTGTCTTTTACTTTGAAGAGGATGTTCTATCACTTCCCAGAACACTGCACTCTAAAACCTTTAATGAGGGGACAGGTCCCTGATCTTTCATAGGGTTCATTTCCTCCAGCATGCTATCCACCTCTTGCTCAACCTGTTTGATCAGCTTGATGTCATTGTTATAATGGATCTATATGACCTTCGACAAAATTTCCAGATGATCTAGATCTCTCTGGACTGTATTATGAAAGAGGAGAGTTAACATAGCCCTGGGGCTAGAGTGTCAGTGCATGTTGTTGTCAGTTTATTTCATGTGGACATTAACTATTTCTAATTGCCTTTCTTGACTGGGATAGAAAAGAATGCTTACTCCAAATCAATGGCTACGTACCATGTACCTGAGGTCCTATTATCCTGCTTTAGCCATGATACTATGCTTGGCATGGCAGCTGCAACTGGGGCTGCTTCTTGGTTGAACTTGCAGTAGTCTACAGTCATTCTGCTAATTCATCTGGTTTCTGCAGGTGCCGAACTGTCAAATTAAATGGAGATATGATGGGAACTATTACTCCTGTATCCTTTATCTCCACCATACCCCAGGCATTGTGATTTAATGCTTTAGATTTGCTCTCTTGTCTGGGAGAGACAGGTTCAAAGACTTCTGCTTGACTTGCCCCCACTCTGATACCTCTCACTCCACAGGCCAAGGACAATATATGGAAATGGCTCCAACTGTGAAGTATGTCAATCCCAATTATACACTTGAGACTGGGTAAAGGACTACGAAGTTAATCTGTGAATCCAGGGGACCATTGTGGGCCAGACTCTGGCCATAACTCCATTTATTACCCAGTCTCCATATACCTCTGTTCCAATAGCAGAGCCATGGTGTTGCTTCAGATCTTCAGGTATAAGTGTCAACTCTGACTTGCATCTAATAGTGCTCAAATATGTGGATACTCCCCTTTCCCTGTGTACAGTCATTCAAATAAGTACAAGTGGGTCCCTTTGGGAAAGGGTCAGGGGAATCTCTACAATATATACTTGATATGGTGTTTCAGGGTGCTTCTTCCTGAGACCCAGCTAAGTCTTCAGCCAATGGTTTGAAAACTGGTACAGGTTCAGGCACTGGGCAAGAGATGGTGACTTTTTTATTGGGGCAACCACCTTCAGCCTCCTGCTCATCCATTCCTTCTTCTTTTAATCATGTATAGTGAGCAACAGTCTCATTTGCTGCCCATATATTTTGCCCCTAGTGACACCCTAATCTGTGAGCCATCTTCACAACTCCCTCTGGGCTGCTGCTCCTATATTCTGGTCACTATATTTATGACCTCCTAGCTTCTGGGGGTTAAGTGTTGCTCATCCTCTATTGCTTCAGGGCCCCATTATCCTCACTGCTATTAATAAGCTCCATGGCAGACTCTCCTGTAGTCAGCCCTTGAGGAGTCAGCATTGGATGTCTTTCTTTGTGATGCTGGTGCCCCTCTTACTAGCACATTCCTGTTGGCCTTGAGGAATGATATGTCCTCTGGTCCTCCTGTGCAAGATAAATTTGTGGTAGGTTTTCTGGCCTCACAAAATATATTTACTCCAGCATGTCCACTTTCCTGAGCTTTTTGTGTCTTTTCTCCAGGGTCAGCTATGGCAATTCAGGCATTTCATTTCTCTCACCATGAGCCATTACTTTCTCCAGATGTCTGGGAATCACCCTACCAGCACATTCGCTCTACCCACTCAGATTCTTTCCAGAGTGTTTAATTCTATATTCCAAGAGAGTGCCTCAAAGTCAGTAAACTCTACCTATCTAGTGTTATATGCCAGTGCTCTCTATCAGTGAAAAGTTTTAGCAATCACACTCCCATATTGTGCCACGTACTAATTGTTCCCCATATACCACCTGAGATGGGCTTTTCTTTGCCAGTCAGGAAATGAGGGATCCAGTTTCAAGCTCCCAACTTATCACTTCCTTTTTTGGGTCTTTCCTGGAACCACTGTGTCCGTTGGGTCCTCTGAGAAGTGGCCTTTGAGATGGAGACAGGAGAATAAAGGTTTGTTGGGGAGTAACACCTGTGAAAGGAAAGGGCAGGAAAAAAGATTGAGCAGAAAGAGTCAACAGACCATAATGCAGATCTGACAAAGTACCTGAAAGCCCAACAGAGAGGCCCAGAGTGAGGATTAGCTCTTAGAAGAGTCTTGCATTGGATGAAAGTCTAGACCCTTGCAGCACATCTTGCTTGGCCTTTGGCTGAGGCCACCTCAAGAAGAGCATGACCTTGACTCAGAAGCTGAGGCCAAACCTGAAGGAGTTAATAGCTGGAGGCCACAAGTCCTTTCTTGAAGAAGGATCTGAACATCTGAAGGTTGCATTTCTGTATCTGCCACAATAGGTACTCGCACTAGAAATAATTAGGTTTGCTTGGTATGTTCTGTATTTCTTAATTAGCTCACTGCTATTATAAGAATTGCATTGGAGGAACTGACAAATCAGAAGAGATCTCAGCCTTCCCTGAGTTAAGTTCATGTAAGCATTTCAGAGATTGTAGGTTTTAAGGGAAAGACCTGGAAATTTGCCCTCACTGTCCATAATAGGTTCTTAGTTCATGGGAAACATTGATTAAATCCTTAGAAAATAGCTAATAGAGAATTCTACTCTCCTTCATTTTGATATTATTGGTACTGCACTAAATTGACCACAGCAAGTCAGTCTCATTATTAAACAGGTTTCTGCTTCTCTCTGAAGCTTGCCTGAGACTCTAGTTTAGGCAACAGGCTAGTGATTGTGTCATTAACAAAAAAAACTGTCTCAGAGCCCTCAAGATTGCACTAGGTACTCTGAACTATGGTTATTCCAAAGGACAGAGTCTTGGGTACAATCTTCCAAGGTAAAATTGCTTAGGAAACTTTTAGACTGTACAGTGTACCAAGTCAGGATTCCCAGGACTCTTTTCTGCCCAAAATCAGACATACTTCAACAAAACTAACTACTTGATCCAAGGCCCAATGAAATATGAGTTAATTTCAGTGGACTTAAGAAACTATTAAGGGAAATTTTAATGTGGTAATTTATTCAGAATATTTTTGGTATTATTTTAATGTTCTGTCTTTTGTAGATATATGAAAGAGCCTTTTCCTTTTCTTCTGAAGCTATTTCAAATCTTCAATTTAATAAACTCTGCCTTTGGGATCTGATTCTTACTGATACATAAACATTGAGAAACATATATTTTCACTGAGTCTCCTTACTTTCATAGCTTTTTTTCAATAAGAATGTTTTCTCCCTTTTACCAGGGTGTAATTGGACAAATCAGTGGTGCAAAAGTCACACCTGAAGTGTCACATTTGAGAATAATTCTCATTTAATTGTGTATCAACCAGGGTTAACTTTATATGTCAAGATCAGCTCATGAATGACACCAGCTGTTGACTTTAGCTGTGAACGCCAGCCAGCTGAGTAATGACCATTGTCTTGGAGACCAGAGAACCTGGGAACAGTGCACTAATCTAAGGATCCTCACTAATCCTTTTTCCTATAAAGACCAGGTGCCACCTTGGAGAGGAGGTGGGGGAGGGATGGATCTAGCATGCTAAAAGATTTACCTAAATACACGAGCATTACTTAGGTTTCTTTTTTTTCTTTTCTTTTTCTTTTTTTTCTTTTTTTTAGGGACGTGGGCCATACTTAGCTGCAAGGGGCTGTTTGGAAATGTGTAAGAGTGGTGAAGTTTGTCATTGTGCCAGCAAAGGCTGCTTTGGCAATTTGTAGAAGAAGGAAGTAGGGATGAAGAGGGGCAGGGGTGCTAAATGTTTGCAGAGCTCTAGGAAGAGCTGTCTCCCCAGCATACCACTTGAGTTATCATGAGAAACACAGAGAGGGGGTGGTTAAATCATACTATCCGTTTGGGTTTAGAGGAGTGGCTTAACAGTTTTGTTTGGTTTGGTTTCTGCACACAATCCAGTGGGGAGAGCTCTTGAGGAAGGTAGGATTAGTTTGAAGCAAATAAAGAATTACTTTTCCTTCCCATATTTGTAATGTGGTTGGTCCTGTCACAGCTCTACTTAAAACAGAGTTAATCCAAATGCAAAGTAATTATAGCCAGATTTTTAAAAGGTGGGAGTATAGATTCGTGGAAGGAACAAAAGATATTCTTTAACTGATTTTCTTTAAGATATGTTTTTGTCCAGACTGCCTCATTCTCAGATGATCATATTAGTCACACTAAAAAGCCAAAGCTTTGAACCACTGTTGTGTGACTCAATTCATATCATATTCTGAAAGTTTTAATAAGCCTCTTGTGCTTATGTAACCCACATGTAATAACTTAAAAGTGCTCTTGGAACTATTTCTGACAGTTTCTACAAAAACACTTTAATTGGGGTGACCAACAGCTTTTAACTGCCACAGGGGATGTTTTGATATGGGAAGTGGGTGGGAACAAAAATCCACTAAAGAAGAGGGTTCCCTTGCCCACCCCCTCACCTGTGTTTTTCTTTCTGATGATGTTTCCAGAAAGCTGTCCTTTTTAGACAAATGTTAAAGTTTCCAGAAGGCAAATAGTGCCTTTTTCTGTAAGTGAAAGCAGAGGCAGGAGAAAACTGTTTACAGGAGAAAGTGGAGATGCAGAGGAAAATTGGTTCTAAGAGTAAAGAAGGACAAAAAGAAGCATAGAAGCAGTGAAAAAAGAGAAAATAGAGAAACGCAGAGAAATACATGAAATGGTAATAAGAGTGGGTATTTTTGAGTCATAATCCAACAGGACTGATCGATAATGACCTTGTGGTGCAAGTGAGAGGACACAGACTCTTCTTTAGTGTAAGAGAAGGAGTTGATTATGGCCTGTGCTCTGTGCTGGGATCTCAGCACTACCTGGGGGCCATTGGGCAACAGGAAGGAGCACACTGAGCCTGGCTGCAAATGCTGGCCTCTGAGAGGGAAGCTGAGAGAACCAATCCCAAGTACCAGGGAGCAGTAGAGCATACTGGCTAAAATATGATGTCCAGAGCCAGATTGGCCAAGTTTAAATTTACCAGATGTATTATTTATTGTCACATAACAAATTACTCTAAAGCTTAGTGCTTAAAAAGTACACTTATTATCTCACATTTTCTGGGAGTTAGGAATCAAGGGCAGCTTAGCCTAGTCCTGGGGTTCAGGGTCCCTCACAAGGTTTCAGTCAAGGTGCTGGTCAGGGCTTCAGTCATCTCAGAGGCCAACTGGGAGAGGATCCACTTCCATGCTCACTCACATGGCTGTTGGTGGCCTCATGTCCTTGCTGTCCATTGGCCGGAGACATCAGTTCCTTGCCACTGATGTGACCTTTCCATAGGGCAGCTCACAATATGGCACCTGGCTTCCATCAGAGCGAACAAGTGAGAAGGCATCAGATGAGGGCACAGTCTAATCTTGAAAGTGAGATCTCATCATTCTGTCTATTCCTTTTGTTAGAATCAAGTCACTAGGATCATTCCACACTCAGGGGGAGGGGATGACCCAAGGATATGACCAGGAGGTCATCTGAGAGGCTGGTTTATCATACCGCTAAGTAACCCAACCTACCTTCAGTTTCCTTCACTCTAAAATGAGGATGAATAATAGCGTTTACAACATTAAACAATACAATAAAGAACATATTTTTGGCCTATGTTATTTGAGAATGGACTAAGATAATGTATGTAAAATGCCAAATGTGGTGCCTTACACACTTACTTTTGAAATAGTGACCATCTTTCCTCCTAGGGATTTCCTTTATCCTTTCTCCCATGCAAGTAATTGGTTTCCTTTGCTCATTCCTCCGGAGGGAGATACGGCCACATGGGAAGCTGAGGCCTGCTGGTCTTCCCAATTTGGTTTCCAAAAGCCTAGAACCTTATGGAAACAGAAAGTTTGGGATGGAGACCAAATAACTGGGAAAATCATTAGGGAAAGGGCAGGTCCTGGGAAGGAAGAGTGGAGCGAATGCTGAGCTTTCTCTTTCTTCAATCAGGCGTCACATGTTATCGATAGAAAGGTCTTTGGGAAAGAGCAGGTCCTGGGAAGGAAGAGTGGAGCGAATGCTGAGCTTTCTCTTTCTTCAATCAGGCGTCACATGTTATCGATAGAAAGGTCTTTGTTTTCCAATTCTTTGAATAAGCAATCTGGTGAAAATTATGGACATTTGAATAAGCAATTCAGTGAAGGAAAATGACCAGACTATATTATGCAGAGGGAAGGTCTCTATAATCTTATTGAATCCTGCAGCATGTGTTCTGTAATCCTTGGATTAAATAAAATGACAGTACCCTGAAAAAGCAATAATGGGGATTTCACTGCCTGGAGTTTAGGTTTAGACTGAGTTAGTATTTAATACCACTTGGCAGTATTTTAAAAGTTGCATATCTGTAGTCAGCAAATTAGTTAACACTATTTTTGAGTACTATAAATATTCTATCATACAATCAAACCTGTGCTAAGAAAAATGCTGACTGTCTGGATGGCTGAAAAGTCAGTGTTCAATATATTGAGACATTTAGGGATAAAAAGAAATAAAGGACATTTATCATATTGGTATGTTTGATCAATAAATAGGAATTATTACCAAGCACAGGTTACAGTAAGAGGTACTGTGAGAAATATGAAGTTTGTGAAATATTTTCTCTACTTTAAAATTTTCTATCTAGTTGAGAGCTTTCGTCAAAGCTGAGATTTTAAAATCTAGTTGAGAACCTCTGCAAAAGGCCTGACATACAGTGTCTTTTATCAGGTTTCCCATCTGACTTTCGGAAATCCCCAGAGAATAGGTCCTTGTTCCATAAACCTGTCACAAGAGACAGGATTTCGTAGTGGTTAAGGTGACTGGCCCTGAAGCAAAGGTGACTGCCGGAATTTGTACCTTGGCTCTGCCACTTGGTAGCTGTTTGATCTCAATCAAGTTACTTAAGCATCTCTGTACCTCAGTTTTCCTACCTACAAAGCAGTAATAATGTGACACATGTCATATGGTTATCGTGAGAACAAAATGAGATAATCTGTGAAAATACTTAGAACGTGTTAGTCCAAGTGTGTCTGGCTCAATAAACATGAGCATGTTCTTACTAGGTGGTGGTTGTTCACTTTTCTCCATGAAATGACTGCTTCAGGCTTTTCTGCTCACTGGCTATTGCCATCTTATAAGCACTTCATCTAGTTGCTATTTTCTTCCCATTCTAGTTATGCCCCAAAGACAGACATGGCTCCTAATCCTTAATTGTTCAAAGCACAGCTGTGGCATTTTGTAAAACTTCACTGACGCATAGATAATGGGTAGATAATACAATTAGAAAAGGAAAGCCTAAGACAAATCATTGAGTGCCATTTCTCCTGGAATCTGTTAGTCATGCCCTTCCAAAGGGGCTCCTTGGCAAGCTGACTCTATCCTTTACTCTGCCTTGCTACCATGATCTGGGGCTTGACTCATTTTCTCCAGGTGGATATCCCCTCAATCTTGCCCTTCTTCTCAGGGTCCAGGGCCTATACCTACTCTATCTCTTTCTCAAGAGAAAGCAAAAACCAGCCAACACATCATAATCTCTGCAGAGAAAACAACATGCCCACAAAGAAAACAGAGCACTTCCTTTCTCGTTGCCTCAAGTATCTCCGTTTCCACTTTCTCCTTTGCTTTGTACAACACAAAGGTCCATAAAAATGTATTTTACCAAAGACTTGCCTTTTCCCAAATATAAATTTTCTGCCACCCCTAGAACAACAGGCACAAATTTCAATCTGATTTTACCTTCACCAAATGCCATCAAAAAAACCTCTTTAGAATCTCTCTCACAATTCCTAAATTAATGTTTTTAGGTTGGAGGAAAGTGAGGAAAATATTGAATCAAAATGATCAGGCTGTTCCTGTGGGCAATTGCAGCTCATTTCTGCTGGAGATCCTTTAATAAACTATATATAATGTTGTGCCACAGAAATGTAATGCAAGCCACATATGTAATTTTAAACTTTTTAATAAGTAAAATTAAGTAAAATTAATTTTGATGTTATATTTTACTTAACAAAATATGTCTAAAATATTATAATTTCAATATATAATCAATAAAAATATTAATGAGATAGTTTATCCTTTTTTTCATACTATGTTTTTGAAGTGCAATGTGTACTTTTCACTTAAGATGCGTATCTGTTTGTACCAGCTACTTTCAGGTGCTCAATAGTTACATCTGCTAGTAGCCATATTGGACAGCATGGAGAGCATACCTAGGAATTGCCCCTAACAGGACAGTGGTCCTTCGTTGACTGGGAGCTGCTCCTGGGGAAGTTGACTTCTTCTGGCCAGCCTGGCATTCCAGCCATGCTTGCTCCTGCAGCCAGAGAAAGTTTTCAGGCAAAGAATCCTTATGCTAGAGAGCCATTAGGGGAAGTGTCCATCAAACTGCAGGTAGCCTCTGCAGAGACTAGGGGATATGGTCAAGTTATCAACAGTGTTCACTACAACCACCTAAAACAGTAGCTGGCACTATTCCATTCCAGTGCTAACTAAAAATGGCCAACTAGTTACAAAATTAGGACACTGTATCAGGAAAATTGCTAAACAAATGTTCCTTTTTTCTCTTCAACAAAAGAGATTCTTCTCTCCTGAATGTGAAATGATGTCTCAAGTTTTTTGGGTTTTTTTTCCCCCCTATACTTTCTGTTTCCTCCAGGAAATATGCTCTGGGTGAGACTCTTGCACATTTGCAGGGCCCTAGGTCCTAGGAAATTTGAATTTTTTTTTTAATGGATTGGTTTCTTAAAATTGTTAACATTATCTCTAAAAGGCTTTCAGTTGATTTTCTGGAAGTATGGGTAGGATTTTTAAAAACCTCAGATTTCATGAATTAAGCACAAAATTTTCACTTTTCACACTTTAGGACTGTGTCTATGTATCTGTTTTTCTGGCTTCCTGAGAAAAAAAAAGAGCATTTGTATTTTAAATAGTTGATGTTCTTCTTACATGCACATATTTATAAGATATCAAATCATGCATTCCAAAAATAATAATTAAACCTTGAAGCAGTAGCCAAAAAATGACAATATTTTAATAGAAACATCTTCATTATTGCTGCTATTTATGGATTCTGACATTTTATTTTACTTTAATTTTAAGTAAATATACTTTCAGGCTTACAGGAAAATTATAAGAATACACAATGAATTCTTATACCCTTAAGCAAGATTTCCTGAATTTAACATTTTACCACATCTGCTTTATCACCCTCTTTCTCTCACTTTCTCTTTCTCTGTCTCTCTTCCTCCCCCTCAATCTCCCCCCACATATCCACTCTCATACATGAGTGTGTGTGTGTGTGTGTGTGTGTATATATATATATACACACACACATATACACACATACGAGATTGTAAGGAAGCTGTAAAAATGTCTCCTTACCTTTAAATACTTTAGCATTTATTTTCTAAAAGCAAAGACATTCTCTTACATAACCACAACACAGTTAAAATCAGGAAATTAACACTGACAGAATACTATGACCTAATCTACAGACCTTAGGCAAATTTTGCCAATTTATGAGTCCTCAGTGGCAAAAGGAAATCCTAGATCACACATTGCTTTCAGTTGTCATGTCTCTTTTGTTTCCTTTATATATATATATATATATATATATGTATGTATGTATGTATGTATATATTTATTTATTTATTTATTTATTTATTCATTTTTGGCTGTGTTGGGTCTTCGTTGCTGTTCTTTAAATATGTGGTAGAATTCACCCAGTAAAGCCACCTGGTGCTGGATTTGTCTTTGTTGGGAGGTTTTTGATTACTGATCCAATCTTTTTCCTGGTAATCAGTTTATTCAGATTTTCTATTTCTTCATGATTCAGTCTTGGTAGGTTGTAAATTCTGGAGTTAATCCATTTCCAAAGTGTTGTCTAATTTGTTGGTGTATAAGTTTTCATAGTAGCTTCTTCTGATACTCCTCTGATACTTTGTATTTCTGTGGTTGTTGGTTGTGATTTGTCCTCTTTCATTTCTAATTGTATGTATTTGAATCCTCTTTCTTTTTTTCTTGGTAAGTCTACCTTTAGACAGGCCTAACCTATGATCCATCCTGGGTAATATTCCAAATGTGCTTGAGAGAAGGTATATTGTACTGTTAGTGGTTGGAATGTTCTGTGTATGTGTGTTAGGTTCATCTGATCTAATGTGTAGTTTAATGTTTGCTTGTTGATTTTTTGTTTGGATGATCTATCCATTTTAGAAAGTGGAGTATTCATGTCCCTTGCTATTATTTTATTACTGTCTATTTCTCCCTAATATCTGTTAATATATGCTTAATATATTTAGATGCTTCTATGTTGGGTACATAAATACTTACTAATGAATTGACCCCTTTATCTGTATATGATGACCTTCTTTGTCTCTTGTTGCAGTCTTTGGCTTAAAGTCTAGTTTGTCTGATATGAGAATAGCTACCCCTGCTTTCTTTTGAAATATCTTTTTCCATCCTTTCAGTTTCAGGCTCTGAATGTCCTTAAAGCTGAAGTGAATCTCTTGTACACAGTGTATAGTTGGATCTTATTTTAATTTTTTTCAGTTCATTCAGCCACTCTATATATTTTTCTTGGAGAATGTTAGTCCATTTTTATTTAAAGTAATTGTTGACAGGTATGGGCTTATTATTGCCATGTTGTTGTTTTCTGGTTGTTTTGTAAATCCTTTGTTTTTTTCTTCCTCTCTTACTCTCTTCCTTTGTGGATTGATGATTTTCTCTAATGGTATGCTTTGATTTCTTTCTCTTTATCTTTTGTGTATTTACTATGACTTTTGCTTTGTGGTTACCATAAGGCTTACATTAAAATATTATATTTTTAGCAGTCTATTTTAAGCTGATAACAATTTAGCTTCGAATGCATATGAAAGCTCTACATTTTTACACCCACCCATTTTATGTTTTTGATCTTTTTATATTCTGTATCCATTAACAAATTATTGTAGTTGCAGTCATTTTTTAAATACTTTTGTCCTGTAACCTTCATACTAGAGTTATAAATGATTTACCTACGTATTACAATATTAGAATTTTGTAATAACTAAATAGTATCCTTACCATTGAGTTTAATCTTTCATGTTTTCATGTAACTAATTAGCATCTGTTTGTTTCAGCTTGAGGAAGTCACTTTAGCATTTCTTGTAAGGCTGGTCTAGTGGTGATAAACTCTGTCACCTTTTGTTAGTCTGGGGAACTCATTATCTCTCCTTCAATTCTACAGGACAACTTTGCCAGGTAGAGTATTCTTGGTTGACAGTTTTTTTACTTTTCCAATACTTTGAATATATCATCTCACTCTGTTCTGACCTGCAAAGATTCTGCTGAAAAATCTGCCAATTGTCTTATGGTGGTGGTGGGGGGGGGTCCCCTGTACATAACAATTTACTTTTCTCTTGCTGCTTTTAAGATTCTCTCCTTCTGTTTAACTTTTGACATTTTAATTCTAATGTGTCTCAGTGTGGATCTCTTTGGAGTCTTCTTATTTTGAACTCTCTGAGTTTCCTGGATCTAAATGTCTGTTTCTTTCCCCAGATTAGGGAAGCTTTTGGCCATTATTTCCTTGAATAAGCTTTCTGCCCCTTTATCTCTCCCTCTTCTCCTTCTGTGACCACTATAATGTGAATATTGGTCCACTTGATGGTGTCGCATAAGTCCCTTAAGCTATTGTCAATTTTTTACATTCTTTTATCTGTTTGCTCCTCTAATTGGATGAATTCCACTGCCCTGTCTTTGACTTTGCTGATCCTTTCTTCTGCTTCATCTAGTCTGCCCCTGAGCTTCTCTATTGAAATTTTCAATTCAATTATTATATTCTTCAGCTCTGTGATTTCTTATTGGTACTCTATTATATTTTTTAATCTGCTTACTGAATTCTCACTGAATTGTTCTTCTGACCTTAGGGAGCAGCTTTATGACCAGTGTTTTGAACTCTTTATCTGGTTAATCACTTATCTCCATTTTATTAAGATCTGTTTCTGGAGTTTTATCATGTTCTTTTGTTTGGAACATATTCCTCTGTTTCTTCATTTTCCTTGACTCTCTGTGTTGGTTTCTGTACACTAGATAAAATAGCTTTTTCTTCCAGTCTTGATGTAGTGGCCTTGTATAGGAGATCAACCTTATTAATCAGTCTAGCCAAGCTCTTGTTTTTCTCTCACACCATTTTGATTATCCAAGCTGCCTTCTTTATTCTTGTTGCCTCCCCGTAGTTGAAAATGTGCCAAGACCCATCAGTGTCCCAAAGGGGAGGATCACAGTTGGCACCTAGATGTAGGCTGATTAGAACATGGACCCTCAGGCAGCAGCTGGGAAAGTATGTACTTACGTCCCTTCCAGGGAGAAACTGGGAAATAGGTGTTTTTGTCTGCTCTATCTGTGCTGGGCCTGGTTGAATAGTCAAGGAGACGGGGTGGTCCTCTGCCCATTAAGAACTATTTCTTTGTTTGCTACTGTGGGACTAGTGAATGCTATCAGAGCCAAACAATCTGGAGGCCCATCTCCCTGGCAGCAGATAAAAAAGCTTGGGTGCCATATGTGTGTATAAGCTCTTTCCAGGGAGATACTAGCAACTTGGTTTTATTGTTGGAGCAGGATGTAGGGAGAAGGCAGGAGATGTCTGCCAGCTTCCCCAGTCTTTGAGGGAAGGCCTAAGATCAGCCAGGCCTAAGATCTATACTAAAGTTAGAAACCTGACCCTCAGGCAACTGCTTTTAAATTAGGTATGTAAATCCCTTTCAGGGAAAAACTGGGAGATTAGATGAGCTCTAGGGGGATAGCTGGTTAAAAACTCTTCTTTGTTTGCTACAGTTCTGTGGAACTTGTCAATGGAAGCCCCATTGGCTATGAGTGCCAGGTGATCTGGGAACCCATCCCTCAAGTGGCATCTGTAAAAGCTGAAATGCAGACATATGTACAAGCTTCTTCCAGGGAGATACTGGTGACTTGGAGCAGACTGGAGAGAGAAGGTGGGAGAGCTATCTGCCAGCTTTCCCAGTCTCTGGAGATGATCACAGTCAGCCCCTAGATTCATGATAAATTAGAAGCCTGGCTGTCAGGCAACAGCTTTTTAAAGTATGGAGATAAACCCCTTCCAGGGAAAGAATGGGAGATGGGCATTTTTTGCCTGCTTCCTCTGTGCTGATCCCTGGGGAATAGCCAGTTACGAACTGCTTCTTTGTTTGCTATAGTCTTGTGGGTCTCATGGATGCAAGCCCTAGTGGCTTTCAGAGCTAGGTGTTTTAGGGGCTCGTCCCTCAGCTGGGAGTTTTAAAAGTTGGAGTGCTAGATGTTACTCAGCATAATGTATTCAAGGTCATCCATATTGTAGCATGTATCCGCAGTTCATCATTTGCTGTGGTTGAATAATACATCAACTGTATGGCTATATCAAACTTTGTCTTTCTATATTCATCCATTGATGGCCATGGGGATAATTTCTGCCTTTTGCCTATTGTGAACATTGTTACTTAAATATTTGTGTATAACTATTGATCTGAATACCTATTTTCAATTCTTTTGGGTATATACAAGGAGTGGAATTGCTGGGTCATATGGTAACTCTGTGTTTAAATGTTTGAGGAACTGCTAGACTCTTTTCCAAAGTGGCTGCACCATTTTGCATCCTTACCAGAAGTGTATGAGGGTTCTAATTTCTCCACATCCTTGTCAACACTTGTTATTATCTGACTTTTGATTTTAACCTCTTAGTAGGTATGAAGTGGTATCTCATTGTGGTTTTACTTTACATTTCTCTGATGACTAATGGTGTTGAACATCTTTTTTTTTTTTTTTTTTTTTGTGGTACGCGGGCCTCTCACTGTTGTGGCCTCTCCTGCTGTGGAGCACAGGCTCCGGACGCGCAGGCCCAGCAGCCATGGCTCACGGGCCCAGCCGCTCTGTGGCATGTGGGATCTTCCCGGACCGGGGCACGAACCCGTGTCCCCTGCATCGGCAGGCGGACTCTCAACCACTGTGCCACCAGGGAAGCCCTGAGCATCTTTTTATGTGTTTATCGGACATTTGTATATCTTTCTTGGAGAAATATTTATTCAAATCTTTTGCCTATTTAAAAAAATTGGGTACTTTCCTTTTTATTATTGAGTTGTAAAAGTTCTTTTTGTATTTGGGATACAAGTCCCTTATCAGATATATGATTTGCAAATATTTTTCCCCATTTTGTGGCTTGTCTTTTTATTTGCTCAGTGGTATCCTTTGAAGCACAGATGTTTCTGATTCTGTTGAATTTCAATTTATCTATTTTTCCTTTTGCTGCTTGTGCTTTTATTATCATATCTGAGAAATTTTTGTCAAATCCAAGGTCATGAGACTTACCCTTTGGTTTCTTCTAAGAGTTTTATAGTTTTAGCTCTTATAATTATGTCTTTGATTTATTTTGAGTTAATTTTTTAATGTGGTGTGGAGAAAGGAAAGAGTTCAGCCTCAATCTTTTGCATTTGTCTACCCAGTAATTTCAGCACCATCTGTTGAAAGACTCCCCATTAAATGGTCTTGGCACCCTTATGCAAAAGCAGTTAGCCATAAACATATGATTTTATTTCTTGACTCTTAATGCTATCCCCTTCACCTTTATATCTATCTATTTGCCAGTACCACACAATATTGATTACTTCTGCTTTGTAGTAAGTTTCAAAATAGGGAAGTATAAGTCCTCTTTGCTTTCTTTTTCAAGATTGTTTTGTCTGTTCTGGGCCCCGTGCAATTCCATATAAATATTAGAATCAGTCTGTCAATTTCCACAATAAAGTCAGTTGAGATTCTTATAGGCATTGTGTTGAATCTGTAGATCAATTTGGGGAGTATTGCCTCTTAAAAATATTAAATCTTCCAATCCATGATCATGGATTTTTCTCCATTTATATAGATCTTCTTTAATTTCTTTCAATAATGTTTTGTAGGTTTCAAATATGTAAGTTTTGCACTTCTTTTATTAAATTTATTCTTAAGTATTTTATTCTTTTTAATGCTATTGTGAGTGGAGTAGTTTTCTTATTTTTATTTTCAGACTGTTTGTTGCTAGTGTATAGAAATACAATTGATTTTAATATATTGACCTTGTATCCTGCAATGTTACTGAATTTATTCTTCAGTTCTAATAGTTTTTTAGTGGATTCCTTAGGATTTCCTATATACAGTATCATGTCATCTGTGAATAGAGATAGTTTTACTTCTTCCTTTTCAATCTGGATGTCTTTTATTTCTTTTTCTTGCCTAATTGTCCAGGCTTGAACCTCTACTACAATCTCAAATGTACTGAAAGAGGCCAGTCTTGTCTAATTCCTGATCTTAGGGGGAAGGGTCTAGTCTTTTACCATTATGTGAAATGGCACAAGCTAAAAGCTCTCCACTGACAAGGTCTGGATGTTTCAACAGTTTTAAATTTATTTTGTGAAGATTATTTGGTACTGGAACCTCTGGATTTCCAGTGATCTTATTTCCCGTGGTCAAACAGGTTTGGGGGGCAGAATTCTGGTTGCAAAAAGAAGAGAAGTAGAAAGGCCTTTTTTAGCTTATCTAAAACTAAAACAAGGAGAAATTCAATTTGTGAACTGGGGTAAAAAGAGAGACTGATTTCTTGCTTAGGTATTGTGTGTGGAAGCAACAAAATAAGAAAGGAGAAAGAAACAGTTACAGAACAATGTAATTTATAGTTAGGGGGGAAAAAAACTGGGTACTTCACTCAAAAACCTTTTTTCCTTCCATCAAACCCACATACCTTCTAGTCACTATTGCTGTAATTAGATTCTCAAGAGATACAATAATGAAAACAATCCTGGTTGAATGAACCCTTTATTCCTAGACAGGGCTTCCATCCTGAATCTTTCCCCACTTTTCTCCCCAGATGAATTAGATATAGATATCTCTTTTATGAGAATCCTTAAAAATTACTACAAGACCCAAGTCTGGGCATCCAGGTTAGTCTTCTCTGTCTTTAGGGTAGAACTCTGATCCCCTTAGATAACCATAGTCAGAGGTAGCCTGCAACAAAAGTCTGGATCACCAGAAGTTTTCGAAAAGAGAAGAAAAAAATGCAGAATGTAATATTATATTTCTGTGATCCTTTAATTCTATCCATAAAATGTTCCATCTGCTTATACTGGGAAAAAAGGGTGAATTCAAGGCATCATTCCATGGTGGCCTTACTGTGTGCCCTTACCAAGGCATTGTGCCATGAAGCCAGAAGCTTTGAGGCATTCGAAGTGGGGATATTGCTGAAGGTTGCCTTGTCACTAATTTTGGTGAAAGGTTTTGTGGAAAAATTACTGTGGATCTTATGAATTTATTCTTAATATTTAATAATGTAACTAGAACCAATGACTAATAATGCTTAACGGACTTTAACTTCTTGGTAATAAACAGTTTTTAAAGCTAAAAAAAGAAGAGAGTACAGTAAGAGTAGACTATATGACAAGTTACGTTTTTTTTTTTTTTGCGGTACGCGGGCCTCTCACTGCTGTGTCCTCTCCTGTTGCGGAGCACAGGCTCCAGACGCACAGGCTCAGCAGCCATGGCTCACGGGCCTAGCCGCTCCGCGGCATGTGGGATCTTCCCAGACCGGGGCACGAACCTGTGTCCCCTGCATCGGACTCTCAACCACTGAACCGCCAGGGAAGCCCAACAAGTTAAGTTTTGATTAGAAGCTAGTATGAAGTAAGGACCTAGTTAATGAGGTCCTGCTTGGGATGGGCCAGTCAGAGGAGGATACTACATGGGAGTACCCAGCCCACCGGGAGACACTAAGGGCAATTTGAGTGCTGAGAGGGCTTCATAAAGACACAGAGTGCAGAGTAAATGATATTTGGAGGGTGCCAAAGAAAACTTTCAAAATGTTATGTATTAGCTAATTAATTTTTAAATAACACCATTTATTATTTTGGGATTACTTTCTCAGATTGCATCAACCCATTACAGCAAGTAATGGTGGGCATTTATCACTTTTAATGATCCAAATGAGCACTCCCTGTACCTCCCATACCATTCCAAGAGTTATTCAGAATCAGTGCTTGGGAATGCAGAGATTCTATGGAACCCTCACTTTAAGTTGCTCACAGGACTCCTTGGTTTGAGAAATAAGCCTTTAGAAACTTAATAATTTTTTATAGACACTTTTAGTGCCCCAACTGAAGCAACAGTTCTAGAAGGGAGTATCCTTTTGGGGACTCTAAGTGCACCAAAGAGGTGGTATTCATCATGGAGGTAAAAAATAATCCTTAGAGCTCTGTTCCTAAAGCCCCAAACTCTTGTTAGATCAGGTTGTCCCAAATCTAGAGGCCCCAAGGAATGAAAGACCAGGCTCCTGGGCATTGCCCCCCAAGTCCTAACTTACATTAAGACTTAAGGAGTTCAAGATTATCACAGGAAGTGTATGTGGAAATACAGTATTATGTGTGTGTATGTTTTGGAAGAAGAAGTGAGGAAGGAAGAGAGAAGGGAGCCAATTCCAGATCTTGCATGACTTCAAAGCTTGAAACTTTTTACTGAGCAAATTAGAGCCAAATCTTCAACCTAAAAATCTCAAATGCCCTTTGAGTCACTTAGGACCATGCTTAGAACGTCAAGAACAAGTCATGGCAAATCTTCAACCCCTGCACCTCCTCATACTTCATTCCTGTTTCCCCATATCCAAGATCTGAGGGCTTATTTTTATGCTAGATTAAGGTGAAGGATGGATTTAGGCCTGAGCTTTCCTCCATCTCCCACTCCCAAGCTTCCCATTGTCTCTCTTGATTTTGTTCTTTCAGGAGGAGTGAAGAGAGACCTGATTCCTCTGGCTTGATTTGTAATCCCTTTGTTTCTCCTTGTAAAGATCAAATGGAGAGAAAGAACGTTGATCCCCTTTAAAAATCATACCCCTTTCCCTCTCTCAACCCTCTCTTCTCTCCCAACCCTTCCCCACAATGATGACAATATTGAATACTGGAGGATCTGGTTTTAGCCCTGATTCAGAGAAGGTCTTCCCCTTCTTAGAAGACATCAAGGGAGGCCTCTGCAAGGCCATATCTCTATTGCCATAGAAACTGAGAGGAGAAAGTTGTTTCAGAAGTTGAAACAGCAATTTGGGGGTGATATATTTCCCCCATATTATGATTTCAGCAAATCATAGTAGTAGTATGTTATATATGAGAAAACTGAGTCTCAGCCAGGTTAAGAGACTTGCCTGAGGTCTCAAAATGGCAGAGTTCAACCTTCCTGACTGGACTAGTTCTCTTTCCACTACACCATGGCGACTACTTAACAGTTTATTATTTTATGCTTTATTTATTCTCTTAAAAGGTTGTGGCTAAGGGAATTTCCCCACCATAATTTATGAAGTTAGTCTGATTCAGATTAAAAGAAAGAAATCTTGGGAACATTTCCCAACAGAAAAAAAAATTTTTTTCCAAGAAGATATAATTGCTGAGAATATTTTAACCTGTGAGAATATTGCAGTTTTAATCGGCACAAAACATTTGTACCAACTAAGTTAAAAATTGCTAAGAGAGGCTTCCAAACAAAATTGTCAATTTGAGATGTTGACTTCTTTTTTCCCTATTGAAATAGTGAAGGTCACAGGTTCCAGTTAATATGTTTTAGTTAGTTTTACAAAAATGAATACTAGAGACCAACTTCTGCCCTCTCTTTCTCTTCTTTTTTCTGGATTCATTTGTTCATTGGTTAACAGAATTTTTGCCTTTCAGTTAATTTCATTATTTAATTGTTTTTTTTTTTAAGAATATAGAAAATTTTCTTCTTGACTTCAGTAACATAAACCAGCCAGAAATTACACACACACACAGCCTTGTATTTGAAACCAAGTGAATATTTAAAATATTTTTCTCAGTTGTTTGAGTTTAGTATTATATGACACTGAAATTATGCTATTAAGGCAGGAAGTAGGATGAAACTGTCAGTAAAATAGTGGCTAACCATGGATATTTCTTTGGAAATGCTTAGTTCACATCACTGCTATGATGTTTACAGAGCACCCACCATGAATACAGGTGAGAGACCATGAAAGACTTGCTTGGCTGACATTTGGCTCAAACAGATGATGATCTCCCATTCATCAGAATGGCCACACAGACATAGTCCCCTGGCCTCAGGCTGCACGCTTCCTTCTATCTACTTCAGCCTAGGATCTTCTCACCCTTGTGTGTTTCCTTTCCTCTTGCTTCCTCAAAACCATCTCATCCACTGCTCATTCTCTCATTATCTTTTAATATGGATTCTACAGAAACAGGAGGGTAAAGGTTGAAGAGAGGTGGGGAGAATAAGGTTATAAGCCACGGAGGCAGCTGCTGTTCTCTTTTCTACCCTTCTCCTCTCTCAGCCTCAGGGCTAATCTCAGATTGTTTGAATATTTTCCACCATTTCCCCAAATATACCCCTTTCCCTGTTCAGCTTCCTACTAAGAGACTGTGCCCCATGTACTCTTATGAAATGCTGCAGGATTCTTCTGAACACAAGGCAAATTTTACTACATAAACCTGCCCTATCACTTATGTCATCTTTATCTTTTCTTTTTAAAATGTATTTTATTGAAGTATAGTTGCTTTACAGTGTTGTGTTAATTTTTACTGTACAGCAAAGTGATTCAGATATATATACACACACATACACACACACACATTCTTTTTCATATTCTTTTCCATTATGGTTTATCACAGGATCTTGAATATAGTTCCCTGTGCTATACAGTAGGACCTTGTTTATCCATTCTATGTATAATAGTTTGCATCTGCTAGTCCTAAACTCCCAGTCCAACCCCTGCCTCCCACCCCTTGGCAACAACAAGTCCGTTCTCTATGTCTGTGAATCTGTTTCTGTTTTGTAAATAAGTTCATTTGTGTCATATTTTCGATTCCACATATAAGTGACATCATATTGTATTTTCTTTCTCTTTCTGACTTAGTTCATTTAGTATGATAATCTCTAGGTCTATCCATGTTGCCGCAAATGGCACTATTTCATTCTTTTTTATGGCTGAGTAGTATTCCATTTCATATATATAATATATATATATTATATATATTATATATATTATATATATATATTATATATATTATATATATTATATATATATATTATATATATATTAGATATATACACACACATATATATATGGCACATCTTCTTTATCCATTCATCTGTCGAGGGGCATCTAGGTTGCTTCCATGTCTTGGCTATTGTAAATAGTGCTGCACTGAACATCGGGGTGCATGTATCTTTTCAAATTAGAGTTTTGTCTGGATATATGCCCAGGAGTGGGATTGCTGGATCATGTGGCAACTCTATTTTTATTTTTTTGAGTAACCTCCATACTGTTTTATATAGTGGCTGCACCAACTTACATTCCCACCAACAGTGTAGGAGGGTTCCCTTTTCGCCACACCCTCTCCAGCATTTGTTATTTGTAGACTTTTTAATGATGGCCATTCTGACCCATTAGAGGTGGTACCTATCTTTTCTACCAGAATTGAAGCAGAAGGATGAATTAAAAAACTAGATACAGGGCTTCCCTGGTGGCGCAGTGGTTGGGAGTCCGCCTGCTGATGCAGGGGACACGGGTTCGTGCCCTGGTCTGGGAATATCCCACATGCCGCGGAGCGGCTGTGCCCCTGAGCCCTGGCCGCTGAGCCTGCGCGTCGGGAGCCTGTTGTTCCGCAGCGGGAGAGGCCACAGCAGTGAGAGGCCCGCGTACGGCAAACAAACAAACAAACAAACAAAAAAAAAAACAAAAAAAACTAGATACATAGTAATCAATCTTTTAAGTCACATTTTTATTCATTCATTTTTTTTTCAGTTTTATTGATGTATAAATGATAAAACTGTAAGACATTTAAAGTGTACCTCGGGGTGATTTGATATACATATACATTGTGAAAGTCACATTTTATCTTTAAATAACATTTTGTCTTTAACTTTAAAAATAGAACTGTGAGAAAAACCACAAAAATAGGTCCATACTTGCTTAAGGCCAAGAGAATAGGGTAAATGCTGTAAGATCACTATGTTTCTCATTTGTCCAGAGAAGAGCCCTAGACACACACAAAAGATGTGGTACTAAAATAGAAGTAGCTTGGCTGATTCTTGAGGCTTTTAGGAGGTAAGGAAGGTGGTGACAGGGCTGTTGACTGAAAAAAAAAAAAAAGCACAACCTAAAAGTTGAGAATTATGTTTCATTTGTCAGACTTGCTGAGGACTTAGGCCCTGTGCCTCTTAGATAGCTCTGGGGGACGGCTCTGAAGATGTAAGGGAGGAGCCATATATAGGAGTTTTTGCAAAAAAACCCCAGTTAGTCAGAACATCTAAAGATTACTGTTAATTAAAGGAAAAGAGACCTCTCAAGTTAATGAATTTAGTGCTGTTCTATCTAATATATGGGAAGATGCAAGAGTCTGGGCTCATTGAATTCATTCCTTTGATATGTACCCTTTGATATCTAGGGCCAGTATCCTGCTTTTCTCCACCCTGAATCCCCTCAGGGTGCATACATAGTCAGGGTGGCTGCAATGACTAATGGCTTGATGGCTGCAACATCCTTTGTTTACTGATATGGCAGGTGATACTCTTTGTTCACTGGGCATTGGCCAAGATGGTGGCCTTATTTATCCTCACTCCCAGGAACCCCTGACTCCAGTTCCCCAAATCCCCATCAGGCTATATTCTGTTGGAGCCCCTCCCCAGGCCATGATAACTGCATCAGAAACTGGGATTTGGGAGTGTGAGGAGAAACCTTAGGGAGCCAACTGATGGAACCACAGCTGAGTTTACTCTGTTGATGTATTTTCATTGGCTAACATGGTGTTTCACTTTTTTTCTTTAAATTTGAAGGCTTTCAGGTGTGGAGTCTTTAGTGTGCCACTGTTTCCACCACTCCCTGTTACTAAATACACAACAGCTTCAGTTATTTACGTAGTTGCCCAATCTTGAAGACATTTATGATCCTGATTACAATTCCATAGCTGGAAATGGAGTATGGGGAGGTATGTTCTTACTTCTTCCCAGGACTTATGTAGGGTGAGGTCTTTTATGGCCAGATCTTGGGGAGAAGGGGAAGGGGTTGCTCTGAAGCTCTGTGTTTTATTTGTTTTGTTTTTAATTTTTTTAAAGCTTCATTTCTAAAGCTAGCTCCATAGACTTGCATTCCCCACCACTGTTTACCTTGTTTCACACAGAAGCCTCCATTTTGCTCTATACTGACAGTGTTCATGCCAAAATGCTGAACAGTTCCCTACAGGAGTATAAATGTATGTGTATATATTTATTATTCTTTTGAAAAATCAATAACAACAAAATAGAGCAAAATTCTGATACATGCAACCACATACCCCTGACCTTTGTATTTTTTTTCTCCAGCAAAAATTGCTCAATTGAGAAGAAATTCATTTGTTGAAAGTTGTAGTTTTAAATTTAATTTAAATGAAAAGGCAATATTTATTAATTAGGGTTTCAAATACATATGTCTTAACTTAATGCATTGCCTATAATTTTTGGTGAAACAGAAAAGTATTATTGTAAGGAATTTCAAACCTCAACCTCATTACCAGCAATGCAGTCTGTTTTCTTTTTGCTGCTGGATTTTGCTGGTAGATTCTGTGGATAGTTTGACTCTCTGGCTATAAAGAATCAAAAACTGAAAGAAAAAAAAGAACTTAGAAGGAGTTAAAAAGAAGAATTTTTCTCTTCCTTGGTAATTTCCCTGCAGAATCAACGAAGCAGGGAGCTGTGTTAACTTCATCTCCAGGGAGGACTGGGGGAGAGCTGGACACAGACTGAAGAAAAATGTCAGATAAAAATAAATCAACAGCTTTATTATTTGAGGTGAAAATGAAATCTAATGAAAAATAGTGGGTTTTTTTGTACCTGTGAATGATATCCTATAGAAACCAGTAAGAACTGAAAAATGGTCAAGATAGTAAATTTTAGTTATGTGTATTTTACTGTAATAAAAAACGTGGCAGAAAAAAAAATCAGTAAAAAATGAGACAAGCTATGAATTGTGATTTGATAGGAGAGCTTTTATTTCAGAAGATCACAAACTCAGTATGAGAATGGCTATTCAAATAAAGAAGCTAATTAGCATGCGTGTAAGTTCTTCAGTGTCAGCTGTGATTAAGTTTGGATTTTACCCCTTTCAACTATGATAGCTTAATCAGAACAGTAGGAACAGTAAAGCGAAGGAAAAGAAACATAAAACTTGAGGCAGAGAATATTCTTGGAAACTGATACCCTCCACTGGCATCCCATGCACTTTGAATGAATGTTTTAATTGGATGAAAATCAATTAAATATCCATTAAGGAGCTTAGAATATTGTATCATTAAGTAATAGAAGTTGCTAATTTTTCTTAATCACAACTGGGAAATGTGAATAAAAAATTGGAGTAAAGAGGACATTTTGGAATGCCGTAGTTGACCTGTAAAACCTGCTCTGAAGTAGTTATAATTCTGTCTGGCTCATTCATTGTACTTTTCAGGATTTCAGTGGTGCTTATTGGTAGGGAGAAGCAAGAAACTAAAACTATGAGGGACCAGAACAGGAAGAATGGACCTCTCTTCTGGATGGTGGATCTTAAGCTTCTTCTGGGCTATGGATCCTTTGAAACTTGGAAGAAAATTCATTTGCATATATCCAAAACTATCTGTAATAAAATTAATGTTGAGGGTTCATAGATTGTCAGAAACTCATCCATGTGTTATCCAGAGTTCTGTGGACATAGTGATAGGAACCTTTTCTCTAAGGTTTGCCTTCAAGTTGGATAATCAGCAGTAATGCCCAGAGTCAACTTTGGCCCGATGGTGGCCCAGTCTGGAAGATGGTAGATAGAAATAAGAGAATTTAGGCAGTGCTGACACGCAAAGCTAGGGAGGCATCATAACAAATTCTCCAGATCATCACATTATTCCAAATCAGACTCCAGATTGCAGCTGAGACTACAGGGGACAGGGCTCAATGTCTCCATAAATGAGCAGTTTCAAATAATTAACCAGGATCACAACCCTTATTAAACAAAACAGCCCTAATAACAGAGTAGAGTACTGAGTGAGAAATTGAGGCACATCTTGTAGCTTGAACTAGCTAACCCAGTAGGGATTTGGAGAGTATATGCTACTTGGAGGGTCCACTGGTTTGCCAAACACCATACCTTTAGTATCAAACTAAATTTACAAGCATCAAGGAGATTCTTTTTGTACTTCGTGCCCTGGTTATAATTGTTTTAGTAATTTCTGAACTCAGACTTGTGGGTAAACACTATCAGAGACTGTAGCTGGGTATGGCTAAGAATGTGAAGAGTGAGCTGTGCCTGTACATTTTATTCTGGACATGAACTTGGACTGAAGTATGTCAACGGTATGGCAGTAGCATTAACCCTTTACATGCAAGACCACACATAAAGCCCTTTCGTATAGAAATGATATCTTAAGCACTGACATTCTCCTTGGGTGAACAGCAGATTAGATCTCATTATATTATGTTGTTTCCTAGCAGATTTTCTGTATCAACCCAGTTCTTAATCATTACTTTATTTTTTCTCTTCTAAGTCAGTAATTGAGGCTGTGCTTTTAGGAGAACATATCTATTATTTGGTATTTTTTCCTCCCTCTAAATGGTTTGCATCATCAGACTCATCCCTCTGAGCACAGTCTGACTCAGTGTGTCATCTGACATATCCACACCTGCCACATTTCAGCCCTGCTCTGTCATGCATAAAAGTACAAGCAACATGCTGTTTAAATGGAGCCACACTGACGGTTTCCATTCATTCAAATAACATCTGTGAGGTTTGCATGGATTAACATTCAGATGACAGAAATCTAGTTCTTATTCAAATAAAGAGATAAGAATTGGTTCATTTTAACCATGGGCAGGCACTAGAGAAGACTCACATCTCATTGGAATGAATTGGTGACTATTATTTTACCAAAGGTTTTCCATCTAACGTACCATGTGTTTAGGCCAGGGTCCTGGTACCTTTATAAAGAAAACATCACTGGACATGCAAATAATACTATGTTTCTTATTACTGGGAAATTGCTCTCAAGAATTAAAAACTTCAGTAAGTGTCTTCTCTGCTCACTGCAAAGGAAGAATATCTTTTTGAAAATTGTTAGTTTTGCCCAAACTTATCCACATAGCTGCTTCATTCTTCAAGAGATGTAAAAGACTGTGTAGGTTAGAATGACAGACATCCTTCAGGGATTGATTTTGGTCAGTCAGATAGCTATTATGTGCTCTGCATGAGACTGAATGAGACTGAGGAGGATTGGTGGAGGGGATAGTAGGGATCTAGAACACAGGGGTGCCTGTAGATTCTGTCTATTGTGGGAGCTGTTGGCCTTATCTCCGTGTTGGAGTACAGATGCCTTGCAAAGAGCTGCCCATCAGCAAGTGTAGACCTAAGGACAGCTTACAGAACACCAGTCATAAGGAAAGTGACTTTATGTAAGCTTCTTATTCGTGTATCATAGGCCAGGTTGTGTAATCATAGGCCAGAGTGAGGAGTTGCTTTTTTATTGTTATAAATGCTGAATCATAAATATAAGCCTAGACATAGCCCTAGAGTCTAGAGTTTCTTGAAATCTTTTCCCCAGGCCATCCCTAGGAAACATTGGAAGGTAGAGTAGATTAATGTCTGATGCCTTGCTGTTCTTGGTTTCCACCAATGCTGTCTTCCCCTCAGGCACTCCCGCAGGTCGCCTTTCTTTCTTATTCACATCAAAGTTTGGATCTTGTTAAAAAAAAAAAAGTCAGAATCATATTCACCTCCACATTAAGCTTAAAAAAAAAACTGAGTGCTGACTTTTGCTTTGCCTGAAACAAATAAAAAACTGGACAAAATATATGAAACAATGGTTTTCAAGACATCAGATGACGAAGGACACTAATCCCTGAGAAACAGGAATAAATGAGGTGAGCCCTATGTTGGCCCCAACTGACTGCATTGAGAGAGCCCCCAGACTGTGGTGTGCTGGCAGGGGAAACCCAGGTGTAACCTGGTGGACTAAGTTGAGAAAAATGAGTATGTTTTTAGTTGTTTCTATGACTGGACATGCTGTAGATATCTAGTGGACAGCAGTTGATGAGAAATTCCTGAATAACAAAGAATCTTCCCAGCCAATTTGTACAAATGCCACTGAGGAGAAATACTGGTGGATGATCTCTGCCAAGAATGCTGAGGAGGTGAGGGAATATCCATGACTCTCTACTGGAAGGACACTGGGATGCTGAGGAAAGAAAAATTTCTAAAAACACGAGCAGCATACAATTAATTCTTTAGTTTAAGAGTTATTTGAAGAAGGAAATATTATGACATTGTATGTATTTCAACCAGTCTGAAGGCTTCAGGGAGAATTTTCTTTGTTTAGGATGTTGTAAAAACCGATGATTCTGAAGCACTCTTTCATTAGTCATACATTCTGATCTCTTCTGAATTTCAATTTTATCATGGCATGGCCTTTGGTGAGCAATTGTCTTTAAATAAAGAAACATATGGTTTTATTGTGGCTTCATGAACTGAGAGTCACATTCCTGCAGATGAAATGGCACTTCAGGCAAAGTGCAGGCTGCCCACCTTAGAGCATCCTGATCATTAATTATAAGTAAACATCTTGCCCTCTTGGTGATAAATGAAAAGAATCAACTCTTCCTATTTAATGACTATATTCATTATGAATGCAAAACACAATTATGCTGGAAAAATAAATCTTCGGTTTCAAAGGATAAGATTATTTTGTCTTAGAGCTCACTAACGTAGGTAGAAATCACTACTTGTGTGCTAATAGATGATTGATATATTCAACAAAATTACTTTTATAAATACTGTAGCTTGCCTTTGCCAAGGAGAGGTGGAGATAACTGTTGGCTAGTATGCATTTTCCTTTCTTCCCTTGATCAATGCTCCTTGAGTGTGCTCTGCGGAGATGGATGGTGCCAGGTGCTGAGACACAGGGGAACAAGACAGACACTGCCTTGGCTCTCTTCCTTCTTTGAGTTGTTGTCAGTTCATAAAAGTGAAGGGATTGGAGCTGAAGAGGGTGCTTCTCAAGTGGATTTGGTGTGGAAAGGATACAGGGAAAGAATTACTCTGGAGTAGAGTAGGACTTAGGGTCTGGGAAACAGCTCTGGCACCAATACAAGACCCTGAGCAAATCATATTAGCCACTGGGTGTCAGTTCCTTCATCTGTGAAATGAAGGTATTACTCTTTGATCTCAAAGGTTGTTTTTTTTTTTCAGCTTTAATTTGTAAATGAAGGAGACCTGCTCTTTGCCCCAAGTAATGGGTTTTCCTCCCAAAGCAAAGTTTATGTGCTAAGCAGAGACCTTACTTGATCCTCCCCTGATGATTCTTTCCCTGCTACACCCAGTTGTACAGATCAAGATGACAGAGTGCCTGAAATCATGGAGTATACATTCTTTTCTCCTGACCTTTTTCCCTTAGGTGAGAGTCATGGTTGTCTCAGATGCCTTAGGAGAATTTTCAGAAGGCTGAAGGCTTTTCAATTCCAATGATTATTTATTCAATACAATGCATGGACAGGCCCAATGTTTTTATATATGTAATTCATCTTAATGACCTCAGACAGTCTGACCTGGCCTAACTTAATACATGTGTAGCTTTATTGTGTATCTTTCCTATTATTCTGGTTTAACATTAATGCCCTACAAATATTACTATAAAAGCTTAGAAAATTACTTTCAGATTTTCATCTGGAAGCATGAAGTATAATAGCATTATTTATTTGTCATGACAATATTTTGAACAATGCCTAAGACAGTGTAAGCCTTCAGTAAATGAAAGCTGCCATTCTTTTCTGATTACTAAAGTTTAGGGATGCTTCAATGTTTGGTAGGGCAAGTGTTCCCTCATTATTTTAGTTTTTAAAAAATTATTGGCTATTATCACTGAATATTCATAAAGATGCCCTTAAGATGCTTTTATTAAGGCCCGAAGGAGGTGAGGAGAAAAGAATAACACTGTCATCTTTGCAGTGTAAGTTTCCCCCTCTGTCTCAGTTACCTATTGCTGTGCAACAAGCCACCATAAAACTTAGTGCTTTGAAACAGGAACAATAAATTATTTCTCACAATTTGGTAGGTCGATTAGGTTGAGTTGGGCAGTTCTTCTGCTCCATGTAGTATAGGTTGAGGTTGCTTATGTTGTCCTATTCAACTAGAAGATCTGCTGCAACTGGGCAAAAAGTCTGAGAAGGTCTCTCATATGTTTGGAAACTTAGTGCTCACTGTTGCTTGGATGCCTCAGGTCTTCTCCACGTCGCCTTTCACACCAAGTAGATAGCTTGGACTTCCTTCCAGTATGGCAGCATGCTTCTAAGAGTGCAAAGGTGGAAGCCGCAGGAGTCTTAAAACCTGGGCTCAGGGCTGCACAGTTTCACTTCCACTGCATTCTATTAGTCAAGTCAAGTCACAAGTCTAGCCTAGTTTCAAGGGAAGGAGAAACAAATTCCACCTCTTGGTGGAAGGGGCAACATGTACATCCAGGGAGGGGAGAATTTGTTGGTGTCTGGTAATGGGCTGGAACCCATGTTGGTTAGCATGGACAGCAGTCAGGAAGAAGTGCTGGACATGGAACAAAAGAGAGGGAGGGCAAGCTGGAACTCAAACCACTGTATCTGTCACTGCAAATAACCATTGTTAGCAATAGCTGCTGCTTCACTTCTACCTCCCAATTCCCATTCAAATATTTCCTTTGGCCAATTCTAACTCAGGACCGTACAGAGATGAGGCATCTGGGAACATAGCTCTAGCTTAACCAAGTTGAAAATATAATGATCTAGTACACTATTTAAGATCATGGTTTATCGCTCCATTTATTTAAGTCCTCTTTTAGTGGTGTTTTATAGTTTTGTTCACATAAGTCTCTTCATTATTATTCACATGTGTTTAGGGAGGTTTCATTGTCTTAACAGATTTTTGTTGTCTTAGTGGCATGTATTTTTCTTATTTTTTGTTGATGTTAGTATTTATGTAGTGCTTTTCAAAACATGTTTATAACTGGACAGGTTATTGATAAAATTAGTTCCCATAGCCTTTTCACCAGTACAATTGTATTTTGTAGACAATCAGGTGAAGACATTCAGAGTTACACTTTCTTCTTTCCAAAATTTATAACTTATATGTTTTTAAGACTGGTTACATTGGTTAGCACTGACAAGGAGGCCCTCTGATTGAAATTCATACTTTATAGGGCTCCACATATCTCAGGAAAATACAAAAATAAATTTATTAAAGGGCTTATGAGTGTCACTGCCATTTGAGATTGTATACTCAATCCTGATATAGTACAGCCTGTAACCTTAAACATCCACTTTTCTGACTAACACTGTTCAGGATCCAAAAGAAATGCTTCTCCCCAACTCTTGCCCAATGTCCTTGAAACAAAAACCAATAAAATATTTGGAGATTATGCCAGTGTGAATGTTTGTGGATTGTGCCTCTGCCGACATTGGTGATGGGCTTTGTTTTGAAATGCAAGGAATCTTTGAACCATGTAAGTGCTTGGGTCATAGAAAAGCCATATTCATTAACTCAAAAAAATCCTTTCTGTCATATAACATGGATAGAATAGGATTTTGTAAGCATGTTTTCTTGCTTTTCTTCATGTTCTGACTCACAGTTCTGGAGGTGCTTATAGATTAGCACAACCTTTGCCACAGATACACTTGGCAGCTGAGGAATATTTTGCAATATTAAACAATTCTTATTACTCTAAATTTTGTATATATGTAAATATGAATATAATATATGAAAACGAATACAATTCTTTACATTACTCTATGGATCTGATGTTGTTTTAATGATGGTGAAAATTGCAATATAAGTATCATAAACTGACATGAAAATAAATATTTTGTAATATTTTCTGTAATAATTTATAATATGTAACCCATTATAATATTTGGACATAATATAGGGACTTTATGGACATTTCTGAATCCAAACATTGGTTTAAGATTTTTATTTACATTTCCAGTTGCTACTGTCATGGCAAAATGAAGTTTCTCAAATTGAAATTGTGAAAAAAATTATCTGAAATTTACAGTGAGTCAAGGAAGTTTGTCCACTTTGTGTTACTATCAATAGAATACAAATTATTTGAAAGTCTTGACCATAACAATATAATTAGTGATTTCTTTGAAATGAACTAAGAGAATAGATTTATAGAATAAATCTATAATGATTTATAAATTGTGTATATTTTTATTTTCTACTCATATGTCTCCATCCCATCAACAGAATACTACGATAGGTACACTAATATAAAAATCTAGCTGTCTTTGATATTTTGATGACTTTTAAGTAATATAAAATCATTTTTACATAGTTTAAAAATTTTTTGAAATCAGGGCTGGTAAGTGGATGGGTGGAACCAAGAAACAGATTCTAGATTGTGGATGCTCCTGTGTGTCTCCTTCAATACATGGACTCTAATGCTGTGTGGGAAGTGAAACCGCAGAAATGCATCTCGGAGGGCTCTGAGGAGCTCTGGTTCTTTATGTCTCAGCACAGAAAGAATTCAGTGAGAGGCAGAGTGATAGATAAGAAGTGATTTATTAGAATAGGACGCTTGTGAGGTTTACAAGCGGGAAGGCAAGAGGGTGCTGCCCCAAGAACATAGTGGGCTACAGTTTTATAATCAAAGGAAAAGTGGGGAGTAGGAGAAGACCACCTTCTTCCTCATTCTTGGGTAGATGTCAAGCTTCCATCCTCAGTTCCTCCTCCACATTGGGCAGGGGAGTTTTCTTGTCTGTACATGGTCAAACTGGGCCTGTCATGGCACAATGGAAATGAGAAAAAAGGCAGTAACATATACTAAAGTATGGTAAATCATATTAGGTTTCAGTATAAAGTCACCTTTTCCTTATATTTTTGTTTTTGGTGTGCGTAGAGGAGCATGTCCTAGGAATCATTAACTTACTTAGCTCACTGTGCAGGATGTAGGTCTCATTCCACCATTGTTTTATTGTTTTGGCGCATGTCTCATGTTTCTGTTGCATGATTTTATTGCTAAGCAAGCCTTCTTGGTTTTGTGGTTAAGCAAACCTGCTTTCTTGAGTGATCATTAACTTATAGGGGTCTCCAATACTTTTTTCTTTACTTATGATCCCTTAGTGGGATTAACTATTTAATCACCTTTACTCTGTCCCTATCAGAAGCATCCTAAGACAGTGACCTCACACACCTATGTCAAGTTACTGGATAGAACAAATTTTAATTGACAGCTTTTAGCCTGATTTTTATTTTTTAATTAAAAATGTTTTTTATTGAGATATCATTGACGTATAACATATTAGTTTCAGATGTATGACATAATGATTTTATATTTTTATACATTGGGAAATGATCACCACAATAGGTCTAGTTATCTTTGTCACCATATATAGTGTCGACAGAAAAAAAAATGCACAACCTAAAAGGTGAGAGTTATGTTTGTTATTCAGTGGACAAAACTGAGAAGTTAAGCCCAGGACATAGCATCTCAGATAATTCTGAGAGACTGCTCTGAAGAGGAAGGGGTGGGGGAGAAGTCAGAATATATAAGAGTTTTTGGCAAAAAAAAAAAAACCCAGGTAGCTGGAACATCAAAAGATTACTGTTAATAGAAGAAAATCTGATATCTCAAGTTAGGGAATTTAGCGCTTTTCTATGTATGGGAAGATGTGAGTCTAGGTTCACTGAAATCATTCCTTTGATATGCACCTTAGCTACCTGGGGCCCGTATCCTATGTTTTCTTATCCAGAGTCTCCTCAGGATAAGGGGGGGCGGTGGCTGCAGCAGTTGACTGCTAGATGGCGGCATTCTTTGTTTCTGTCCTGAGTTCCCTCAGGGCTCACTGCTGGAGGTGAGGGCAGCTGTAATGTGGTGGCTGGATGTCTGCCTTTGTTTACTGATATGGCAGGCAGCATTCTTAGTTCACGATAGTTATAAAAAAATTGTTTGTTTATGATAAGTTTTAAGATCTACTCTCTTAGTAACTTTCAAATATGCAATACAGTATTCTTTTTTTTTTTTTTTAACATCTTTATTGGGGTATAATTGCTTTACAATGGTGTGTTAGTTTCTGCTTTATAACAGAGTGAGTCAGTTATACATATGTTCCCATATCTCTTCCCTCTTTGTCTCCCTCCCTCCCACCCCCCCATCCCACCCCTCCAGACAGCCACAAAGAACCGAGCCGGTTTCCCTGTGCCATGCGGCTGCTTCCCACTGGCTATCTACCTTACGTTTGTTAGTATATATATGTCCATGTCTCTCTCTCGCCCTAACACACCTCACCCTTCCCCCTCCCCATATCCTCAAGTCTGTTCTCCAGTAGGTCTCTGTCTTTATTCCTGTTTTACCCCTAGGTTCTTCATAACATTTTTTTTTTCTTAAATTCCATATATATGTGTTAGCATACGGTATTTGTCCTTCTCTTTCTGACTTACTTCACTCTGTATGACAGACTCTAGATCTATCCACCTCATTACAAATAGCTCAATTTCGTTTCTTTTTATGGCTGAGTAATATTCCATTGTATATATGTGCCACATCTTCTTTATCCATTCATCCGACGACGGGCACTTAGGTTGTTTCCATCTCCGGGCTATTGTAAATAGAGCTGCAATGAACATTTTGGTACATGACTCTTTCTGAATTCTGGTTTCCTCAGGGTATATACCTAGTAGTGGGATTGCTGGGTCATATGGTAGTTCTATTTGTAGTTTTTTAAGGAACCTCCATACTGTTCTCCATAGTGGCTGAACCAATTCACATTCCCACCAGCAGTGCAAGAGTGTTCCCTTTTCTCCACACCCTCTCCAGCATTTATTGTTTCTAGATTTTTTGATGATGGCCATTCTGACTGGTGTGAGATGATATCTCATTGTAGTTTTGATTTGCATTTCTCTAATGATTAATGATGTTGAGCATTCTTTCATGTGTTTGTTGGCAGTCTGTATATCTTCTTTGGAGAAATGTCTATTTAGGTCTTCTGCCCATTTTTGGATTGGGTTGTTTATTTTTTTGTTATTGAGCTGCATGAGCTGCCTGTAAATTTTAGAGATTAATCCTTTGTCAGTTGATTCATTTGCAAATATTTTCTCCCATTCTGAGGGCTGTCTTTTGGTCTTGTTTATGGTTTCCTTTGCTGTGCAAAAGCTTTGAAGTTTCATTAGGTCCCATTTGTTTATTTTTGTTTTTATCTCCATTACTCTAGGAGATGGGTCAAGAAGGATCTTGCTGTGATTTATGTCATAGAGTGTTCTGCCTATGTTTTCCTCTAAGAGTTTGATAGTTTCTGGCCTTACATTTAGGTCTTTAATCCATTTTGAGCTTATTTTTGTGTATGGTGTTAGGGAGTGATCTAATCTCATACTTTTACATGTACCTGTCCAGTTTTCCCAGCACCACTTATTGAAGGGGCTGTCCTTTCTCCACTGTATATTCCTGCCACCTTTATCAAAGATAAGGTGACCATATGTGCATGGGTTTATCTCTGGGCTTTCTATCCTATTCCATTGATCTATCTTTCTGTTTTTGTGCCAGTACCATACTGTCTTGATTACTGTAGCTTTGTAGTATAGTCTGAAGTCAGGCAGCCTGATTCCTCCAGCTCCATTTTTTGTTCTCAAGATTGCTTTGGCTATTCGGGGTCTTTTGTGTTTCCATACAAATTGTGAAATTTTTTGTTCTAGTTCTGTGAAAAATGCCAGTGGTAGTTTGATAGGGATTGCATTGAATCTATAGATTGCTTTGGGGAGTAGAGTCATTTTCACAATGTTGATTCTTCCAATCCAAGAACATGGTATATCTCTCCATCTGTTTGTATCATCTTTAATTTCTTTCATCAGTGTCTTATAATTTTCTGCATACAGGTCTTTTGTCTCCTTAGGTAGGTTTATTCCTAGATATTTTATTCTTTTTGTTGCAATGGTAAATGGGAGTGTTTTCTTGATTTCACTTTCAGATTTTTCATCGTTAGTATATAGGAATGCCAGAGATTTCTGTGCATTAATTTTGTATCCTGCTACTTTACCAAATTCATTGATTAGCTCTAGTAGTTTTCTGGTAGCATCTTTAGGATTCTCTATGTATAGTATCATGTCATCTGCAAACAGTGACAGCTTTACTTCTTCTTTTCCGATTTGGATTCCTTTTATTTCCTTTTCTTCTCTGATTGCTGTGGCTAAAACTTCCAAAACTATGTTGAATAAGAGTGGTGAGAGTGGGCAACCTTGTCTTGTTCCTGACCTTAGTGGAAATGCTTTCAGTTTTTCGCCATTGAGGATGATGTTGGCTGTGGGCTTGTCATATACGGCCTTTATTATATTGAGGAAAGTTCCCTCTACACCTACTTTCTGCAGGGTTTTTATCATAAATGGGTGTTGAATTTTGTCAAAAGCTTTCTCTGCATCTATTGAGATGATCATATGGTTTTTCTCCTTCAATTTGTTAATATGGTTAATCACATTGATAGATTTGCGTATATTGAAGAATCCTTGCATTCCTGGAATAAACCCCACTTGATCATGGTGTATGATCCTTTTAATGTGCTGTTGGATTCTGTTTGCTAGTATTTTGTTGAGGATTTTTGCATCTATGTTCATCAGTGATATTGGCCTGTAGTTTTCTTTCTTTGTGACATCCTTGTCTGGTTTTGGTATCAAGGTGATGGTGGCCTCGTAGAATGAGTTTGGGAGTGTTCCTCCCTCTGCTATATTTTGGAAGAGTTTGAGAAGAATAGGTGTTAGCTCTTCTCTAAATGTTTGATAGAATTCGCCTGTGAAGCCATCTGGTCCTGGGCTTTTGTTTGTTGGAAGATTTTTAATCACAGTTTCAATTTCAGTGTTTGTGATTGGTCTGTTCATATTTTCTATTTCTTCCTGATTCAGTCTTGGCAGTTTGTGCATTTCTAAGAATTTGTCCATTTCTTCCAGATTGTCCATTTTATTGGCATAGAGTTGCTTGTAGTAATCCCTCATGATTTTTTGTATTTCTGCAGTGTCAGTTGTTACTTCTCCTTTTTCATTTCTGATTCTATTGATTTGAGTCTTCTCCCTTTTTTTCTTGATGAGTCTGGCTAATGGTTTATCTATTTTGTTTATCTTCTCAAAGAACCAGCTTTTAGTTTTATTGATCTTTGCTATTGTTTCCTTCATTTCTTTTTCATTTATTTCTGATCTGATTTTTATGATTTCTTTCCTTCTGCTAACACTGGGGTTTTTTTGTTCTTCTTTCTCTAATTGCTTGAGGTGCAAGGTTAGGTTGTTTATTCGAGATGTTTCCTGCTTCTTAAGGTGGGCTTGTATTGCTATAAACTTCCCTCTTAGAACTGCTTTTGCTGCATCCCATAGGTTTTGGGTCGTTGTATCTCCATTGTCATTTGTTTCTAGGTATTTTTTGATTTCCTCTTTGATTTCTTCAGTGATCACTTCGTTATTAAGTAGTGTATTGTTTAGCCTCCATGTGTTTGTATTTTTTACAGCTCTTTTCCTATAATTGATATCTAGTCTCATGGCGTTGTGGTCGGAAAAGATACTTGATACAATTTCAATTTTCTTAAATTTACCAAGGCTTGATTTGCAATACAGTATTCTTAACTATAGTCACCATGCTGTCCATTACATATCTGTGACTTATTTATATTATAAATGGAATTTTGTGCCTTTGGACCCTCTTTTCTCATTTGTCCCACCCCCTGCCTCTGGCAACCACCAGTCTGTTCTCTGTATGTATGAGCTTGGGTGTTTTTTGTTTCTTTTTGATTACATATATAAGTGAGATCATATGGTATTTGTCTTTTTTCTGTCTGACTTATTTCACTTAACATAATGCCCTGAAGGTCTATCCATGCTGTCACAGATGGCAAGATTTCCTTCTTTTTTAAGGCTGAATGTATATACACCATTGTGTGTGTGTGTGTATATATATATATATATATATATATATATATATATATATATATATAAAATAATGGACACTTGTTTCCATATCTTGGCTATTGTAAACAATGCTGCAGTGAACATGGAGGTGCATTATCTTTTCAAGTTAGTGTTTTAATTTTCTTCAGATAAATATTCAGAAGTAGAATTGCTGGATCATATGGTAGTTCCATTTTTAATTTTTGGGGAACCTCCATACTGTTTTCCATGGTGGCCACACCAATTTACATTTCCACCAACAGTGTACACGTGTGCCCATATCTCCACATCCTTGCCAACGCTTGTTATTTCTTGTCTGTTTGATAATAGCTATTCTCACAGGAGTGAGGTGCTATATCATTGTGGTTTTGATTTGCATTTCTCTGATGATTAGCGATGCTGAGCATGTTTCCATGTACCTGGTGACCATCTATATGTCTTCTTTGGAAAAATGCCTATTAAGATCTCTCTGCCCTTTTTTTTTTTTTTTTTTGCAGTACCCGGTCCTCTCACTGTTGTGGCCTCTCCCGTTGCAGAGCACAGGCTCCGGACGCACAGGCTCAGCAGCCATGGCTCATGGGCCTAGCCGCTCCGCGGCATGTGGGATCTTCCCAGACCAGGGCACGAACCCGTGTCCCCTGCATCGGCAGGCGGACTGTCAACCACTCGCCACCAGGGAAGCCCTCTCTGCCCACTTTTTAATGGCATTGTTTGTTTGTGCTATTCAGTTTTTAGGAATTCTTTATATATTTTATATATTAACCCCTTATCAGATACATGATTTGCAATTTTTTTCTCGTATTCAGTAGATTGCCTTTTCATTGTGTTAATGGTTTCCTTAATGTGAAGAAGGCTTTTTAGTTTGATATAGTCCCACTTGTTTACATTTTTGCCTTTGCTTTTGGTGTCAAATCCAAAAAAATCATTGCCAAGACTGATGTCAAGGAGCTTACTACCTATATTTTCTTCTAGGAGTTTATGATTTCAGGTCCTTAACATTCAAGGCTTTAATCCATTTTGAGTTAATTTTTGTGTATGGTATAGGATAGTGGTCCAGTTTCATTCTTTTGCATTTGGCTGTCCAGTTTTTCTGAACACCATTAGTGAAGAGACTGTCCTTTCTCCATTGTATATGCTTGGCTTCTTTATTGTCATGAATTAATTGATTATATATGGGTGGGTTTATTTCTGGGTTCTCTATTCTGTTCCATTTATCTATGTGTCTGTTTTTATGCTTATACCATGCTGTTTTGATTACTTTAGCTTTCTAATACAGTTTGAAATCAGAGAGTGTGATGCTTTCAGCTTTGTTTTTCTTTCTCAAGATTGCTTTGGCTATTGGGGATCTTTTGTGGTTTCATACAAATTTTAGGATTATTTGTTCTATTTCTGTGAAAAATGCCATTAGAATTTTGATAGGGATTGCATTGAATCTGTAGATTGCTTTGGGTAGTATGGGCATCTTAACAATATTCTTGCAATCAATGAGCGTGATATGTCTTTCCATTTATTTGTCTCCTTCAGTTTCTTTCAACAATGTCTCATAGTTTTCAAAGTATAGCTCTTTCACCTCCTTGTTTAAATTTATTCCTAGGCATTTAATTCTTTTTGATGCAATTGTAAATGGGATTGTTTTCTTAATTTCTCTTTCTGGTAGTTTGTTATGATTATAGGAAAGCAACAGATTTTTATATACTGACTTTGTGTTCTAATAGCTTGATTTTTTTAAAAAACATCTTTATTGGAGTATAAATGCTTTACAGTAGTGTGTTAGTTTCTGCTTTATAACAAAGTGAATCAGCTATACATAAACATATATCCCCATATCTCCTCCCTCTTGCATCTCCCTCCCACCCTCCCTATGCCACCCCTCTAGATGGACACAAAGCACCAAGCTGATCTCCCTGTACTATGTGGCTGCTTCCCACTAGCTATCCATTTTACATTTGGTAGTGTATATATGTCCATTAATAGCTTGATTTTTAACTTCTAATTATTTAAGTCATATGGTACATGGGCCTTATTTCGTTCTCTTGTCCCAGAACCCACAAAGTTAAAGGAAAGCCTGACCAAAACTCTATTAAATAAAGTTGTAATAGCTAAATCCCTATCTTGATTCTTAATTTAATAGAAAGGCTTATTTTTTAATTTTATGATTTCATATGGTGCTGATTATTTTGCTGCTTGAATTTATTTGTTTGATTTTAGTCACCAGCATTATTTCCTTGAGTGAATGTTTTAGGAAAAGTTCATATTTGTTATATTTCCTGTATTAAGGGATATCTGGGAATGTCTTTTTGTTGCCCTTAAATATGATCTCTCACTGTCTGTTGAATTATTATGTCACTATCTTTTTCCTAAAATGCTTCAATTATTTTTATATGTGAAGAGGTTATATTGATACCAATATGATTCCTATTTCATTCGATTCATTCAACAATTACTTATTGCAAGCCTCCTGTATGTAGTGTAGGTAACTTGATTTCTCCTCCTTGGGTGTTTATAATTTTGGCTGTTGACATTTAAATTCATTTTCACTTACTATGTTTACCTGCTTATCCTTTTCTTCTGAGTTTGAGGAGAATTTCTTGAGCTGTTATTCACATTGTGATATTTCTGCAGTACGCAGTCTGCTGTTTGCTGTCCACATAATGTTTGTAATTCAGCTCCTTCCTTTCATAGAAAAGCAGTTTTTCCTGATAGCAAGCAGAGTGTTCTCTCTTTATAGATGCAATGTTCTCTTAAAGATCTTTGACAATATAAATTGATATTTTAGTTATTTTAAAAATCTGTTTCATAGGACCACATTTGCTTTATCCCTCATTCATTCAACAAGTATTTACTGAATGCCCATTATGTGGCAGGCATTGTTCTAGGCACTGGGCATGTATTAGTGGGCTAAAGAGGTCTTATACTGATATACAATATATCAATGAGCTAAAGCGATTTTTAAATCCCTGGCCTTGGGGAGCTTATATTCTAGTGGGAGAGGAAATATGATCAACAGTGAACATAATTTTTTGAAGGTCACATGATCATTCACATGTTTGGTGACTTGCTGGGAAGACTTACTGGACTCAGAGGTAGTTGTACTCACAGCTCTTTCCCCCCTCTGTAGGGGGAAAGACTCATCAGGCAGAGTCTGGAGGGGTCCAGGCACAGCCTTCCAAAGTTCTCTTACCTGGGGGTTGGTATGTCACGGAAAACTTGCTGCTTCTTCCAGCGATCAAATGAAACAACACGTGTGCAATGGCATTGTTTCTGCCCAGGGAAGCCCGCTTGAGACTTAGAGTCCAGAGTTTTAATTAGGGGCCAGTCATGTAGGCATTCTCTGTCTATGAAACCAGCTGCATATTGCCAAAATTCCAGACTCCCAGAAGGAAAGAAAGTGTTTCATTGTAAATCATGCTGTTTTCACAAATATAGGCAGACCTTGTTTCATTGTGCTTCACCTTTATTGCTCTTTGCAGATATTGTGTGTTTTACAAATTGAAGGTTTGTGGCAACCTTGTGTGGAACAAGTCTATTAGCCTCATTTTCCCAACAGTATTTGTTCAGTTCATGTCTCTGTGTCGCATTTTGGTAATTATCCACTATTTCAGACTTTTTCATTATTATATTTATTATGGTGATCTGTGGTCAGTAATCTTTGATGCTTTTATTGCAAAAAGATTATAGCTTGTTGAAGGCTTAGATAATGGTTAGCAGTTTTAGCAATAAGAAAATTTTAAAATATGTACTTTTCTTTAGACATAATGCTATTGCACACTTAATAGACTACAGTATAGTGTAAACATAACTTTTGTATGCACTGGGAAACCAAAATATTCTTGTGACTCACTTTTTTGTGATACTTACTTTATTGCTGTGGTCTGGAACTTAACTCACAATGTCTCTGAGGTTTGCCTGTAGCCTAGGCAACCAAACTTATCAGTAAGTAAAATAGGGAACATTCTAAAATCCAACTTCCCAGGCCCAGCCAAAGACCAGCCGCCTAAGCAGGCCCTTTTAAAGACCAACATCAGATGTTCTATGTGAACAATTTTCTGCACAATTGTAAACAAATAAATCTTATAGTTTAATATAACATGATAAATACCGTGAAAAAATAGAGCAGGGTAGCGGGGAATTGTGGGTGCCAGGTGGGGATGCAATTGGCAAATAGATTACAATTTCAAAAAGCTTCTTTGAGAAGGTGATATATTTGAGCAAAGGCAGAAAGGAGGTGAAGCAGTGGGCCATGTGGATAGCTGGAGAGAGAGCTGGCTTGCAGAGGAACACCCAGAGTGCAAAGCCCCCTAGCAGGAGGGTTTCTGTTCTTTTTCTTTTGTTTTGATATGTGTATTTATTTATTTATTATTTATTTATTTATTTTTGGCTATGTTGGGTCTTCGTTGCTTTGCACGAGCTTTCTGTAGTTGCAGAGAACGGGGGCTACTTTTCGTTGCAATGCGCGGGCTTCTCATTGCAGTGGCTTCTCTTGTTGCGGAGCATGGGCTCTAGGCACGCGGGCTTCAGTAGTCGTGGCATGCGGGCTCAGTAGTTGTGGCTCACAGGCTCTAGAGCACAGGCTTAGTAGTTGTGGCGCACGGGCTTAGTTGCTCTGCTGCATGTGGGATCTTCCTGGACCAGGGCTTGAACCCATGTCCCCTGCATTGGCAGGCGGATTCTTAACCACTGCACCACCAGGGAAGTCCTGTTATTTTCAAAGCACAACAAGGAGTACAATGTTGCTGGAGGAGAGAGTATGGAGGAAAGATTAGGAGAGGTGATCAAAATGGCAAATTTGGATTTTCATTTACTGCAGATTTTCATACGCTATTTTTTTGTTTGCCTTTCCTTATGTGGAGATTTCTATTAGGGGGAATTGCAAGTGGTTCTGCAAAAATCTCATGGCCTTCTAATCAAAATTTTAGTCCTAAACAAAGTAAAGAAGAAATTTTACAATTTTAACATTTTTATATTGATGGATTAGAGGTTTTCTTGCCTAGAGGGTAGGGTGGAATGGGGGTGGGGAGTGTTTACAATTCATTGCCAAATTTCTATAGCAAAGGAGATTTCTTTCTTTGCCTTTTACAAGTGGGGTCTGCTGCTCCTTGTGCTGACTTCCATTGTGCTCACTGGAATTTGTTCTCAGGTTGACCTTTGCCCCCCACCCCCAGTTGCCCCAGGACCAGTCTTCACATCAAGCTCCTGAATTAGGAGTAAATTAGATTGGAGTTCTAGATGCCTGAGGAAGGCAGTAGACCTGGTCTGGGAGTGCATTTCAGGTCTCTCCTTATTGTGTGTGCTGGTCCAGAGTCAGCTGGAACAAAGACCTCTTACTCTAATTGGCAACAGAATCTATTGGAATCTACCATGGCAATTCCCTTTTGAATTTAGATATTTGGATTTTAAGAGGGCTTTTTCAGCCAGGACTGCTAGGTAGGTGGCATCTAGAAACAGTCTCTAAAAGAGGGATGTGCCTGTGAGCCTTCTTCGGTAGGTGGATCGTAATGCTGTTTTGGAAAGCACCCCAGGGTGCTGAAGAGATGTTGTGATTAATAATTGATGCCTGCTCTTACACAGGGGAAACGAGTAGGCACACATCTTCCATGTATTGGGCATCTCTATCCTGGATCTGGTGAAAGAATGACTATGACTGCAGTTGCAAGCACTGTTAAAAGCAAATCCAGGAGTTCTTTGGGAACTGGAAAGGGAACTATTCTGGTATCCCTCAAATGGTACCATAGAGTCACCATTACATGTAATCTCTACATTGTGTAGTACCAGCAGCAGCATAAACCTTCTTGCAGTTAGTCCAGAAAGGCTAGGCTAGGTTTCATATAACTGGATCCTGCTATCCTGTAATTGGGGAAGAGGTCCAAGAGCTGCTGCAATCATTAAAGCATAGCACCATGCTCAAAAAGAGGGCCCTTCATATTGGTATGTAAGAGATCTAGTAGATATCATCAAAGACCAGAAACATTGCTGGGATTTGTTCTAGTTACCTATATTAACAAGGCACTTGGGAGAAGTTTGGGTTAGAAAGAGAACGAGAGTAGATTTTTATGGAAACCTAAATTAGTGCTTAGCTCTTAAGTAACTCTCTATACAAGTCCTAAGTTTTCAGCCCTTTAAAATCAGGGACTCAGTTCCCAGCCAAGGCCTCTGTGAGCCCTCAATACACATTTGTTGAACTGCCAGCTCTTGAGGGCCAATCCTGTGGCTTCTAAAGTCCAAATTAATCACTTAGTTCAACCATTTTTCCACATAAAGAGATTAGAAATATGCTGTGGAAAGATTGTTGCTCCCAGGTCAGTCTTTTTGAGCATATTGATAAATAGCATAGCATCATTATTTTCAAATCTGAAGGTCCTTCCTTGGCTGCACTCTCTGGAAAATATTGTATTCTTTCCAGAGAAATTACAAGGGTTAAATAAGATAATTCACAGTTTCTAAAGACACTTTACTGGGACATAAGAAATGGCAGTTTCCTCTTCTCTTAAACATGGCAGCTTAAGAAAAAATATAGCAATAATCTACAGATTGAGAATAAGGTAATAAAATTCAAAATGGCTTTTGAAGTTTGTTAAAGTTGAGTACTCTTGACTAGATATAGTTTTGCTTTTTTTGTTTAAATGTAGCTTAAATCAAGAATCAATCCAAACAACTTTTTCAATTAATTCTGGCATAAATAGAGCTGGTTTGCTCATTATGTTATTACTGTCTGAAATCCTGTTTTCTAGTTAAGTTTACGACTCTGGAAGAAGGTTTTTGGTCTGATCTAATGTGCCTTTTGAGAATTATTAGACTTGAGTGGATTTCAAAGAAGAATTCTATGAAAGTTTTGACTATTATTTTTGTTCTCTATTACTCTTAAAAATACATTGATTCATATGTAAGTCTTTAAGATAATTAGAATTATGTTCACTATCCCAGACATTTGTAGGATTATCACAAGATTATAATGGTAATGATATAAAGTTCTTTCAGTTTTTATGTTATAGACACCATGCCAACTTCTTTACTTCAGGTAGGAAAATACAATGTAAGCTGAATGGCAAAATTTCTATCAGCAATGCATAGCCTCTGAAAGAATGTTTTTAGTCCTTAGAACTGTGAGGCACTGAGTTCCTGATTTGTGTGGGTACCAGACAACAAGAAATGAATTTTTTTAAAGAATTAATTAATTTTTGGCTGCGTTGGGTCTTCGTTGCTGTGCAGGTTTTCTAATTGTGGTGAGCAGGGGCTACTCTTCGTTGCAGTGGGCAGGCTTCTCATTGTTGTGGCTTCTCTTGTTGCGGAGCACAGGCTCTAGGCACTCAGGCCTCAGTAGTTGTGGCACGTGGGCTCAGTAGTTGTGGCTTGCAGGCTTAGTTGCTCTGTGGCAAGTGGGATCTTCCCGGGCCAGGGCTCAAACCCGTGTCCCCTGCATTAGCAGGCGGATTCTTAACCACCGCACCACCAGGGAAGTCCCAACAAATGAATTATTAAGAAGATGGAAAAGGAGTATTATTCAGCTTTAATGATGCTTATTCCCCCAAATTTATAGTTGTCTCCGCAGCACTCACATTATGGGGGAAAAAGACAAAATGAATTCATGAATCAGGAATCATAAAGTCTCCAAGGATGATATTGCTGTTTAATAAATAAAGTACTAAATACTAAAGATTTTAAATTTTATTAGAAAGCTACTCTCTGGATTTTTTAGCTTCTGGCATTTTTTTTCAAATCTGAAAATTTAGCAGTTTTGATATTCACTTGAACTCTAAATTTTTTATATTTGAAAATAATATTTTTTTTTCCAATAAGCCTCTGGCAACATCAGTCTGAACAAGAATATAGCAGAAATAAATTGACTTCATATTTGAAAATCTCAAAGGACTTAAGATACTCACAGTTGAAAAATGCTTTTAAAAGACATATTTCCTTCAATTTAAAAAAATGGCCAGTTTGAAATTATGCTTTTAAGAAACAATTTTAATATTTATGATGATTGTGAAACAGTATAATTGAATGCTGAATTGATATTCTATTAGAATATCTAGAGACCTCTTAAAATGATTTTAAGGTTACCTAATAGGATCTCCGTGTTTTGCATTACATTTCTGGGAATTTTAATGAAAAGTTCAGCAATTGCAGTCAGTAGATCTTTAAAGCTCATGTGATTTCTGTTATGTTATGCTTAGCTTCTCAAAGCTGTCACATTGTTTAAATCCCAGTGGAAGGACTGGAGCCAGGTAAAGTCAGAGTTCTGAAGTATAGTAGGTGTAGTTCATATTTACTGCCCAGAACTTCTATATTTGGTGCCCTTTTTACATTCTTGATGTGAGTACCCCCGAGTCCTCATTTAATTATAGATATACAGTGTTCACATATAGCCCTCTGTGTCAAAACCTGTTTACAGATAAAGAGTAGGTAAGAGATAGCCATAAGTTTATTTAAACAAGTAAACTGGTAACATCATTTGCCCTTGACTGAGAAATTAGATAACCAAATTTTCTTTGCTGCTATCAGTGATCCCAGAAGGCAGGCACCAAAAATACAAGATCCTACATTTTGCATCAACTTAATAGCTGCTTTCATAATGTTGTCATGAATTATGAGCCAAAGAAAAGCCTTGTACATTACCTAGTCTAGTTCCTTTATTTATGGAGGTGACAGGTAGTAGGTGGTTAGTGGTGGTGGGTCGGGGCAGGCCCAGTATCACAGGTGTAGTGTCAGTGGAAGACTGAAATTCAGGCAGCCTGAATGCTAGTTCAGAACTCAGTCTTGTGAAAAGCAGTGTATTATGCAGATTTAGTGCACAGGCTCTGGACTTAGACCTTCTGGGTTTAATTTTGGCTCCAGCCCACCCCTTGCTATTTATTTAACCTAAGTACCAGTACCAGTCTTGATGTGAAGATTAAATGAAGTTTAAGATAGCCTGGCCTGTGAGTACTCCACAGATGTTAATAACACCACTGGCCTTGAGGAGGCTGGTCTCCTCTGCCATTTGACCTATATTTAGAATCATTTCAGCCCGTTAGTAGTTTCAGCCCATGCTGTAGTGTTATGTTTTACTTTTTCAGCCCATTAGGAAGGTTATTCCTATTGACCTATGACTTGACCCATGAATAAAAAGCCATTAGACCCCACCATAAAAAGAAGGCCTGGACTATATATCTTTGCTACTTGTATATATTAAACTGAAGTTCATATAAGTCAATTCTTTAAGCATGGGGTAGAGAATTCTTTGGAATAATTCTTGCTGTGTGTTTCCATGGAAGAAGCCATTTAGTTTACTTGATATTTCCCAAATAGACCATATTAGGGTGATAAGTAACACTTGATTTTGTTTCTTTTGCACCTACTAATTGCTGCTGCTGCTGCTAAAACAGCAATGTGCTCTCTAATCTGCTTCTAGAATAAAGGCAGCTTGAGTGGCTGGGACTAGAACTACACATCTGTTCTTTCTACTCTGGTTGGCAGACACTTCATCTCTACATCTGTGTTAACCCACGAACTTTTTGTTTTAGGAATTATTCAAGTATTTCCGGAAATGTAGTACTATGATTTTTTTTTTTTTTTTTTTTTGCGGTACTCCCGTTGCGGAGCACAGGCTCCAGACACGCAGGCTCAGCGGCCATGGCTCACGGGCCTAGCCGCTCCGCGGCATGTGGGATCTTCCCAGACCGGGGCACAAACCCGTGTCCCCTGCATCGGCAGGCGGACTCTCAACCACTGCGTCACCAGGGAAGCCCTATGATTTTTTTAAAAATAAATGTATTTATTTATTTTTGGCTATGTTGGGTCTTCGTTGCTGCGTGTGGACTTTCTCTAGTTGCGGCGAGCAGGGGCTACTCTTCATTGCAGTGTGCGGGCTTCTCATTGCAGTGACTTCTCTTGTTGCAGAGCATGGGCTCTAGGCACGTGGGTTTCAGTAGTTGTGGCACATGGGCTCAGTAGTTGTGGCTCGTGGGCTCTAAAGCGCAGGCTCAGTAGTTGTGGCGCACAGGCTTAGTTGCTCCGTGGCATGTGGGGGTCTTCCCCGACCAGGGCTAAAACCCGTGTCCCCCTGCATTGGCAGGTGGATTCTTAACCACTGCGCCACCAGGGAAGTCCCAGTACTATGATTTTTTTTTCTCTATGGCTATGAGTTACAGTTGACATGGATGCTAAATTGTTTTAATCTCGACATATTATTAAAAGATGTTCCGTGGCACCACCTCAGTGAATTACGTACGTTATGCATTTGACAAAGGGATTTTTTAAAAAGAAATACTGCCCCCTTGTGCTGTGATGTGGTACACTACTCAACGAGGGTAATTTTAAGAATATCTTGTAAATTCTCTGAATTCTCTTTAAGTATAACAGATCTCATTTAGAAAGAACACTAAATAATGTGCGTTGTGTATAACACTTTTTTACACATTAGCAAGTAGTAATAGAAGCAAAACCAGACAGGATGACTATTTCTTTTATATAGTATTACAAGGAGCAGCACAAATGTTTCATTTTAGAACGATTGTAATCTATCTATAGTGAAAGTTCTTTGTGTTTTTGTTTTGGTCTTTGCACACCATTTCACCTGGAAGAAATACTATATAGTAATAGATTTGTAGTAGTGCTTTACAGATGACCATGGGACCTCATTTAGTCCTCAAATCAAGTGTGTTAGGAGAGATATTAGTGTTTCTCTTCCCACTTTATAGAATAAAATGAATGAACATAAGAAATATTGAATAACTTACCCATATTAATACAATTAGGAAGTACAATTGGTAAGAACATAAAGAAAGCTAATGTACTCAAGCTCATACAATTAAGATCTTCTGACCTTAAATGCTGAGCCTTTTCTACTATAAAGTACTGACTACTAAGATGTTCAAAAGTCAGTATAGGGGCTTCCCTGGTGGCACAGTGGTTGAGAATCTGCCTGCCAATGCAGGGGACACGGGTTCGAGCCCTGGTCCGGGAAGATCCCACATGCCATGGAGCAACCAAGCCCGTGCGCCACAACTACTGAGCCTGCGCTCTAGAGCCCACGAGCCATAACTACTGAGCCTGTACACCACAAGTACTGAAGCCCACACGCCTAGAGCCAGTGCTCTGCAACAAGAGGAGCCACCGCAATGAGAAGTCTACACACCGATACTAAGAGTAGCCCCTGCTCGCCGCAACTAGGGAAAGCCAGCAACAAAGACCCAACTCAGCGGGGAAAAAAAATAATAAAGTCAGTATAGCAGTCACACTACTGAAATTGTAGAACTAATATTTTCAAACCTTTAATCAAACTGAGGTTCTGTTGTAATTTAATAGCTCCATATTCTTTACTTATCTATTTGCTTTATGAAACACAACATTAGATTGATATTCAAGTCAGTTGGTAAATTTAATTTGTGGGTTAGCATTGTGAAAGAATGCCAAAATAAGAAAAAAAAATCAAATGGGTTTGCTTGTATTCTTTACTTGGAAGAAGTACTTTTTTTTTTTTTTTTTTTTTTGGG
>NW_006788075.1:263083-273265 GCF_000442215.2 Lipotes vexillifer
CCTTGTCCCCTGCATCGGCAGGCGGACTCGCAACCACTGCGCCACCAGGGAAGCCCCGAAGAAGTACATTTTATAGTTCAAAGAAATCATTTGAGCTGAAGAAGTTACTCAAAGGGAAATGTACCAATAAAATATGCTAAATAAGGCACAAATCAAGTATTACATAGTTAAAAAGCTTTTTTTAAAAAAACTTGAACAACGAATAAATAAATTCCCATGGTTAAATTTTTCAACAATATGAGAAAAGGAATTAAGGGGTTAAGGATTTTTCCCCCTGCCCAAATCCCATTTTCTTCCCCAGAAGTAAACACTGTTAGCAACGTGGTATACATTTTTTCATTCTATTTTCTATTCATTTACACATATTTGCATGCATATGGACAAATATGTTGTTTTTGGAGGTCATGTGTAGGATCCATTTGTAAGTATTCTGTTGACTGCTTTTTTCACTTAAAAGTATTTTGAAGATCACACATACAAGTGTGTATAGATCGTCCTTTGTTCTTTTTAATTGCTGCGAAGCAATTCATGGTATTACTATGATTTAATTATTGCATTATTGGTGACCCTTTAGGACGTTTCTTGTTTTTCACTGTTACAGCTGATACAGGAATAGAGCACATTCATGGCTATTTTTTCTAGAATAGATGCCTAAAATTGGAATCACTGTATCAAAAGGTATGCATGTATTTAGCATTGATAGATGCAGCTAACATCACCTCCAAAAAGCCATTACATGTTTGTATTTTGACAAAGCATGTCCATTCCCAACACTCTTCTCAAAGCCAAATCATATTAATATTTTATTTTATGCCAATTGGTTGGGTGAAAATTTTTATTTCCTTATAGTTTTAATTTATATTTTTCTGATTACTGGTGAGGTTCAGAAACTTAACTTCTATTTATCTTTTATGTTTTTTCCTCTAAGAATTGCTTGTTCCTCTCTTTGTCCCTTTATATATTGAGGGTTTTTTTGTCTTTTACTTATTGATTTGTAGGAATTCTTTTTATACTTAGATTTTAGTTTTTTGCATTTTATATATAGTAAATATTTTATTTGTCTATGTAAAAAATTTTTGTGTCCTGTTTTGGACAGAAGTTACATATTTTTATATTCAAATATGTTAATCTTTCTCTTTGGGTCAATTGCTATTGTGTCAATTGTTACATTGATTTGGTGAGACATTACATATTTAAGACGTTATGAGTCTTTCCATTTAACAGTTTTGCACATATCAATCCATTTATGTTTTTTATGCAACTGGATAACCAATTGTAAAGAAAAGTTAGATGTTAACTTCATATCATACTAAAAAATAAATTTTAGATGGAATAAAGAGGTAAATATAAAGTGATGTGATATGTCTTTATATTTCTTATTAGAATCTTTTTAGGTATCTTATTTTGTCTTGTTAGTAGAATCAACTTTTCTGTGTTATTTTATAATTGATCATTGCTGGTATATTAGAGATCTATTATTAGTGTTTGTATTTTGATCTTGTATTGGCCCCCTACAGAACTCTTATTAGTGCTAATTATTTCTCAGTTGACCTTCTGAGAATCAGTTATTTCCTCCATAAATAACGATGTTTGTCTCTTTTTCACAGTGTCTTTTTTTTTCAAATTATTGCATTGACAGCTTCCAGTACAGTCTGTAAAGCAAGATTGCTAGATGACATTCATGCTTTATTCTTGACTTTAATTAGAATGCTTGTAATGATTATCATTACATTTCCGGTTTCATATATATGTATATGACATGATTTTCTTGACATGATTACATGATTCATGATTACATTTTGGACCCTATAATATGATAATATAATGAATTACAACAATAGACTTGTTAAGTTGAACCACCCTAGCATTTCTGGGATAAAACCCAAATGGTCAAGATAGATTTTTTTTTTAATCTACGCTTTTGGATTTACTTTCCTAATAATTTATCACTTTGCACCGAGGTCCTTAAGTTAGCTTTCGTTTTTTGATCTTGTTCAATCTTAGCATCACAGTAGTGATTCCTTTGTAGAATGTCTCAAAAAGTGCTTTAAAAATCTATTTATTTTATGCTCTGGAAAGGAAAACTTATATATAGTAATTATTTATTGAAGATTTGGTAAAGCTATCTGAATGTTATCCTTCTTAAGTGACAGACATTTGACCACGTTTATAGTTTATTCTAGGATTATTGGCCTATTCAGAATTTCTTCATTGGGTTGGAATAATTTTCACAATGTGTATTCATTCAAACAATTATTCAAGCATAGATGATCAAATTGATTACAATAAAGTGATGGTACAAAGTATTTTATTACTATTTCAAGTATATTTTCTATATCTGTAGTTATATTTCCTTTTGCATTTATGCCATTATTTTGATCATAACTACAAAGATTTAAAAATTTTATTTTATTCATCTTTTTAAAAAGGTGGCTTTTGGTTATAATGGTGAAAGTATTATTTTTATTTCTAATTTTATATTTATTCATTTTTTACTTTTGTTGGAACTTCTTGTTAGTAGCTATTGGAGTTTTAATCTTAATTCACATTTTTCTTTTTTTTTTTAAACATCTTTATTGGACTATAATTGCTTTACAATGGTGTGTTAGTTTCTGCTTTATAATAAAGTGAATCAGCTATACATATACATATATCCCCATATCTCCTCACTCTTGCGTCTCCCTCCCACCCTCTCTATCCCACCCCTCTAGGTGGTCACGGAGCACCGAGCTGATCTCCCAGTGCTATGTGGCTGCTTCCCACTAGCTATCTATTTTACATTTGGTAGTGTATATATGTCCACATTTTCTTGATCTCCAACAAGTACAAGTGAGGCTAAGTATCTTCCTCATATTATTACTTTGGCTTACATCTCACAGATTTTGATATGCAGTGCTCTTATTTTTCATTCACTTCTAAATATGATTTCTGTTTCCTTCCTTGCTTCCTTTCTTTCTCTCCCTTTCTTTCTCCCTTCCTTCCTTCCTTCCTTCCTTCCCCTCCCTCCCTCCCTCCTTCCCTCTTTTCCTTCCTTCCTTCCTTCCTTCCTTCCTTCCTTTCTTTCTTTTCCTCTCTTTTTCTCTCTCCCCCTCCCTCCCTTTCTTTCATCCTTCCTTTCCTCCTTCTTCCCTTAGAGTGAAGGGTCCTTATTAGCAAGTGCCCTCAGGATCAACACCTGCAGGAGGGGGAGGGAAAGGAAGCAGGAAGGATGAGAGGGGGCAGTTGAGCCGCAGTGCAGTTCTAGTGACAGCCCTGGTTGACTCCACTGGGAGTTAAACAGCCTGCCAGGATTGTCCCAAGTTTGTCCAAAATGGCTAAGCCTCTATATCCCTGCTTTGACCAATGATCAGATGTGGGCTGCCTTTTGTCCTTGAGTAAGGTGCTTCTCTTTGACTGGGACCCTCCCTGGAGGGGCCGATAGATGAAGGATGTCTGCTGACAGCTCTCCAGCTGTTGGAGCAACCAGCCCTTTTCTGAAAGGGACGCTGTATAGTTCTTCACCATGGCCACCACAGTCTACTACATGCTCAGCACTTTCTCTGTTCACCGTTCCTTTCATACCTTCGTCTGGGAACATTTTTCTTCTGGAAGTACATCTTTTAGAATTTTCTTTAGTAAGGGTATACTTAATTTCTCTCTCATTCTTTTTTTTTTTAATAAACACAGGGAACCCAAATTTTATTTATTTATGGCTGCGGTGGGTCTTCGTTGCTGCGCGTGGGCTTTCTCTAGTTGTGAGCAGGGGCTACTCTCTGTTGCGGTGCGCAGGCTTCTCATTGCGGTGGCTTCTCTTGTTGAGAGCATGGGCTCTAGGCGCATGGGCTTCCGTAGTTGCAGCACGCGGGCTCAGTAGTTGTTGCGCGCGGGCCCTAGAGCATGCAGGCTTCCGTAGTTGTGTGGCGCAGGCTCTGTAGTGTGGCTCACAGGCCCAGTTGCTCCGTGACATGTGGGATCTTCCCAGACCAGGGCTCGAACCCGTGACCCCTGCATTGGCAGGCGGATTCTTAACCGCTACGCAGCCAGGGAAGTTCTCTCCTTCATTCTTAAACTGGGTACAAATGTCTAGCTAAGTGTTTTGTGTTTTTTCCCCCCAACACTTTGAAGATACGATTTCATTATCTCTGACTTCCGTTGCTTCTGTTTAGAAACCTCCTGTCAGTTTAATTGTCATTCCTTTCTGTGTAATTGCTTTTCTTTCTGGCTGCTTTTAAGATTTTTTTTGTCCTTAATTCTGCTGTTTCCCTCTAATATGTCAAGATTTCTTTTTATTTATCTTGCCTATGTTGTCCTTCCTGCACCTGTATCTTCTACATTAAATAAAAATTCCGGACACAGGCTACATCTTTTCTTTCTATTATCTATACCTTCAATTTCTTCTCTGTATGTTTCTCTTATCTCTCTTTCTCTGTCTCTTTTTCTCTCTCAGTAACTTTAAATTTTGATATAAATTCACATTTCTAGAAAGTCACAAGAACAGTAAAAATCACTCCTATATACCCTTTACCAGGCTTCATTAATACTTTATATTTGAACCCATTTGCTTTATCATTAGTACTTTCTCTTTATGTATGTGTCTGTGTATTTCATTACTATAGCTACATAATACATTTTTTCCCCCAAATTTAGTGGCATTAAACACCATTTAGTATACAAATGGGTCCTCTGGATCAGGAATTTGGATAGGGCACAGTGGACATAGTTATGTCTGTTCATGGTGTCTGGAAGACTCAAAGGCTAGATGCTAGAAACATACGCAGGCTTGTTCACTCACGTGTCTGCCAGCTGATGTTGACTAAAGGCTGGTGGAGACTCAGTTCCAGTCTACGTGGGCTTCCCCATGTGGTCTCTGTCCCTTTATCTAAGGAATTGAGTCCTTTCATCTTGGACTTATTAATGTCATCTTATTTTGTGTTTCTGTTTTCTTTTTTCCTTCTTATTTCTCTGTCTGCCTTTTGTGGATTAATTGTGTTTTATTTACACCGTTTAGAAAAACTTCCTTCGGCTATTTGAAAGTTACCTGCTCCATTTGTCTTCTTATGGAAGCTACCCTAAATTTTTTTTCACACACCTAAGATCAATGTATAAGCTTTGTCTTCTAACAAAGTCTAAAGTTAATCTAAAGAAAAACTTAACCACTTTTTCTTTCCTGTTTTCTCTCCTACTTTCTATTACTAAGGTTAAGATCATCTGGTATTATAGACCAGATTGTCAATAATTCTATTTGCATTATGCTTAAAGAATTATTTTTGCTAGATTAAGTATGTGTGTTCCAAGTAATTTTAGAAGTATAGGTAAAATAGACAAGCAGCCTGAAATCCAAAACAGAATTCTCAGGAGTCATTTCTGAGCTTGAGGCACCCTAGTGAATAGATGTCCTTCATGGTCTAGAGCCTGATATATCAAGCAGGAGCTTGGACTTTTCCCAGTTATCTAAAATCCGTGCCTCATTGCTCCAGCTTCCTGTTTTCCTCTCAAATATCTCTGGAGAGAATATTCTCTTTAGAAGAACATGCATTCTTCCATTCACATTTGTAAGCGCCAAATGCTCTTATGTTTCTATATCCTCTGATAAGTTGGCTTTATTTCATAGACAGACACAAATTTTAGACAGAAATGTTGTTCTTTATAAACAGTTGATTTAAAGTAGTAAAGTATACCACTAATAGAAACTAAAAGTTATTTTATTACCAATGTGATAAGAGCTCAATTCATTTATTGAGTCAATTCATTTACTGTGTCCTCAATGCTCTCTTAAGAAAACATCTTAAAATCTATCACTCTCAGTTTTATTATAGGTAAAGTTGGAAAACAAGGAAACCCAAATCCTAGCTCTCAGAGTCATTATAAAGATTAGAAATAATGTTAAGTACAAAGCATAGCACAGATAAGATGTTCAATAAATGGTGGTGGTTTTTATCATATGCCTTATTTTAGCACCATTTTGCCCCCATGAAGTTCTTAGGGTTCTCTGCTGTCCACACTTTGATAAGTGTTTGAGAGTCCATCTGTTGAGAGAACACTGGCCTATGGTGTGTGTGTGTGTGTGTGTGTGTGTGTGTGTGTGTGTGTGTAATTTTTAATCCCTTGGTCTAGAGATGAGCTGCTCTTCTCTAGTCTGATAATTTAAAAATCATAGAATCATAAGAGGAACTATGAATTCAAGAGAATGGCAGCAAAATATCAGAGGTTTATCTTGTCCTCATATTTTTTCATGCCATCTTCATGATTTTTGCTTTCTACACTTAACAGTTATAGTATTATGTAGTAATTTTTTAAGTTGACCTTAATTCAACTCACTTATTTTATGTTACCTTATCTTAATCAATAACATATACAATAGATTATATAATAGTATAATCAATAATATATAAAATACTTTTTATTTTAATGGCTATTATAAATATTATAATTATTAATATAAAATGATTCCTTTGTATATCACCTAAAATCATATTACAGCATATTTGATCAGTGCTATACTTATTTGGGGAAGCTCTGTTCTAATGAATGCAGTGCTCACTTTCTCTCCATACTGTGATTTGTTATAGGCCTGAGAATTCAACTAAGCAACTAGCTGACTTCCTGCCTCCCTTCTTTCCCACTTGCTGTTTATCTGACCACCCATTTATTCATTTATTTACAATTTAGTGTACTGTACCATGCTTGGCACATGGTAGGCACTCAATGAGTAGTTGTTGAATAATGAAACTGATGCTTTTCAAAAATGATTTGAGGCATCTAATTTTATTAAATTTGCCCTTTCTACTTAAATTTACATTTTAGCCAGTGTTTAAAAATACGGCAAACAAGTAGAGATCACAATTGTGCCTTGTACACAATATACTCAGTTTATCTGAAAATAATAATAAAATTCCTGGATATAACAAAATCCAGCCTTTATTATTTTTTATGGCTGAGAATCTTGCGTCTTAAAGATGTGAAGTTATTTTTCCAGAGACCTCAGAGTAAATTAGTCCTAGAGCTGATTTTGAACCCAGGCTACTTGACTACTGAATCAGTTTCAAAACTCTTGGAGATATTTCCCAACCACAGCTTGGAGATTAGGGAAGCAAAGTTTTATTTTCTGTTGTCCATTGTCCATTCCCTCTTCCTTTCTCTCCCCAACACAATTCCCCTTCCATGTACCCATACACACACCAATATTATATTTTCTCCATCACTCTTGGGAATTGAGCTAGAAACTATGTTTGTAATTACACTATGATTTGGAATAGGTGAAAAGTACACTATGGCATATTTTTCCAGTTTAGGGTGGAACTACATTAGATTATTTTGCTGTTTAGTAGGAGGGTCATATATTTTGTACTTGTGTCATTTGTATTACAGAAACACGGCATACACTTGTCCATGCAGACTACAGTGAGCAAGTTTGGGTTTCATAATCAAATAAGGATTGCATTACCTCCAGAAAAAAAAAACTCATTGACTGTATTCAAAAGCTCTTTTATATAAGATAATTTATATCTGGCAAAAGATGCGAGGTTCTGATTGAAAAGCAATCAGATGAGAGCAGAGTGCAGTTTGTAATACTGTATAATCTGATAAGCTGTTCCCAGTTTACCCCCGCTGAGCACAGTGGACAGGAATACAGTTCTCCTAGGAAGAGATGAGCTGTAATGTATTCTAATGCCAAGGACAAATTCATGCTGCAGCTTCTAGTACAGAAAATTTAACAAGAGGAACCATCTTTTAAAAAAAATATGTAAAATTCCTTATTCCTTTCATTGATTAACCTGATGCTCTTTTAGTTTTCACAAAGATCTCCCACCATGGGAATATTACTCTGTGAAAATTACGGCTTAGGGCTTTTTTCTGGAATATTTGTGACAGATGCACGTAATAAATTATTTCTGAAAGTAAGAATCAGGGCTACCCCTCTGCAAAACAGACATTTGTCTTTCACATCCAGCTCCTCATTTTATGTTCACTGTCTTTATTGTAGGCACAGACATGGATTTCCCCCCCTGTCTCTCCATGCCTCACACACATGTATATGCTTATGTGCACACACACCCTCCTTCTCTACCCCTTTCCCCCTTCTTCTTTTTGGTTTATTGGTCCTTAATCATTTTTTTTAGGTACTTTCTGGACTGGGACCTGCCACTAACAACCCATACAGATCAGTGATAACCTTCTGACAGCTCAAGCCTTATGTGTGTCAGCTCCCTTTCTCTGTAGCTCTGTGTTTTGCTTAACACATACTTTAATAAGAGATCTATTTTGGGCTTCCCTGGTGGCGCAGTGGTTGAGAATCTGCCTGCTAATGCAGGGGACACGGGTTCAAGCCCTGGTCTGGGAAGATCCCAAATGCCGCGGAGCAACTAGGCCCTGAGCCACAACTACTGAGCCTGCGCGTCTGGAGCCTGTGCTCTGCAACAAGAGAGGCCGCGATAGTGAGAGGCCCGCGCACCGCGATGAAGAGTGGCCCCCGCTTGCCACAACTAGAGAAAGCCCTCGCGCAGAAATGAAGACCCAACACAGCCAAAAAAAAAAATAGATCTATTTTGTAGCTTGGATGTCAGAGTAAGTTCTCTCACCTTGTCCAATGGCAATTAGTTGATCTCCTAAATGCACTATTAATTGACATGCTAAGCGTAAAAAGCTAGAAGAGTACATATTATTTTTTGAAGCATGTGAACTTTCATGTGTGAATTTATAATCTAACTTCCAGAAACGGGACATGTTAAGCAGGAAGACAAAGGCTAGAGGAAGAGCTGACTTTGGACATTTGCATGGTCTGATAATACCCCTCAAGGCAGTTGGTATATATGTAGCCTCTGGTAACTGTGGGGTATATTGCACTGACTACATTAAAATTTCCCCAAGAAATTGGGTCAGACATTCATAGGGAAAGTCTCCTCTCCTCTTCCTTTTCCTCTCCTTTCCTTCCCTCCATCCCAATCTCATTCATGTGCATATTGGCAATTTTTCTTCTGTATCATTGTTTTTAAGGAAAATTTTGTGTTTGTGAATATAAAGAACCTGGCGGCCTCAATTTTCTTTCTTTTCACTAATATTTTGGCTTCTTGCCATCCTCAGCCGACTGTGCATTAGAGTGATGCTGCCAAAAAAGAAATAAAAAAGGAAATTTTATGCTGATGTAGAATTAATTCATAAAGACTGGGGTAGAGAAGTTAACCTCTGTGCACAAGACTCCCTTCTGATGAGCAGATGGCTCTGTGGATCCCACATCCCCAGAAGATTGGATCCTATTAAAGCAGGTGTAAAACCATCACTGCTCTGGGTGTGTCTCTATGGAGTTCAGGTCTTAAGTCTGCTCTTCCCTTAAATTCTTTGGGTGCTTAGATTTTTAACATGAAACTATGGAATGAGCTCTTATTACAAAGAATGTTTTGAATTATTTTAAAAATATAGGTTCTTTGAACAGTATGCTTGTTCCCTGTGAGATTTTTATTGGGAGATGTTAGATAAATTTTAAAAGGTTTACAAGGTGCTGCTGTAACAGTGTAAATTAGAACTTGTGAGGTGAATTTTCTGTTTTCACAAGGTTAGTTCTCTTCAAATAACATTAAGCACCAATATATTCTTTTCGTAATCTTTCCTATGACCAGACCTTCATGCACAGAAACACAAAATACATAAAAATGTAATTCTATGAAATTTTAAGCTCTCCAATAGAGATATTTTCTAGATATATTTATTCTCTCTCTCTCATATTTATTCTCTCTCTCTCTATGTAAAATTCTTGTGACAATAAAATTCTTGTATGGAATATTTATCTGATAGGGTTTCTCAGCTGAGACAGAGCTGGGTCTCTCCTAGAGCCTTATGAGGAATCTACCCCAGAGGTTTTCAGGATTGTCTGGACAAAAAAATCTTAAATATCAGAACGTTTGAAGACCCTGAAATTCAACATATGAATTTGTGTATGTATGTGGGGACACAGTTCAGTCCAAAGCACAAACACAGAATAAACAAAATAAAAGGGAAAAGAAAACAATCATAAGCAACTATAGAATACCATCTAGCCATTAAGTTATTTTAGAATAATTCTATTTGCTTTGCATTTATAAAATGTAAGTCATCAATTTTGGTGAAACTTAATACATACAATTTTTAAATGAAATTTCTATAATAATGTGGTATTGGTATATACTATAAGATGCTTTCTTCCCTCCTTTGTTATTCAGATCAGCAGGA
>NW_006788075.1:273470-319992 GCF_000442215.2 Lipotes vexillifer
CAGCAGGACACTCCATTGTGATGAGTCTGGGAAAAGGCATTTGTCCCAAGCCTGAGGGCTTGGACCAGATGAATTTCTTAGAGCTGTGCTAAGGCCTATTCTTCAGAGGGGAATGCTAAAGCAGCTTAAGACATTTGCTCAAATGTGGATGAAGAATAGAGTGTTCGGAAAGAAATCTTATTGTATTGGATTTATTATGATATAAAGTAATAAGGAGACATTAATATAGAGGAGGTAAAAAGGTTTTAAATTCTTACTGTGAATGTCTTATTCTCAAGTTACATGTTGAAAGTATTCATAGCAGAGGGATCAGCAGTTTTATTTACTTATTTATGTAATAAATACTTACATTGAACTTACTTTTTGCTAGGTGCCCTTTTTAGCTATAGCAATCCTCTGAAACAGGAACTGTTATCTGTACTATACAGGTGATGAAGTAAAGTATCTTGCCAAGGTCACACTTAGCACTAGTATCTCCCAAACCAAATGAAAAAACATTATACAGAATTAGAATAATTGTGCTTAAGAGAAAGAACAGATAATTTTTCCAATAATAATGTATTCCCACCTAGCTTGAAAAACTGTCAGGATGTTCTTGAGAAGAGGATTTTACTCCACGTTCAAATATTGTAGAATCTCATATCATGCACATTTAGTTAATATGAATTAAACCATATGCACTGAGCTGGAGATTATTCCAGAGTGAGTGTCTTATGTGAAGCATTAATCTCCTGTTCCTTCCTTCTAACTCAGTTTCTCTGGGCCTCTTGCCTTGATAGTATTATTCTAATATTTAAAGTTATGAATTTTTAGATACCATAATCCCCTACATAGTAGCCAGTACATTCATCAGGTTCTCAGTCAAAGAAAGAACAATATGTTCCAATACTAGAAAAAAAAACCAGACTTTGTTAGATTTAGAGAAGGCTCATGGGTCTCCAATGTTTCACCATTTTAAAGGACTTTTAAGGGTAATTTTTAACAAAATGCAGTTTTTCTATTTAAAAAATTTAAAAGCTATCTTTATTTTCTAATTGCCACCTAAGATGTAACTTTATTCAGGAAAGAGCCAGTAGGATTCTACAACACACAAGAACACACATGTCAAGAAAATCAGCAAAATCTACATATCCTCTCCCATTCTAGGTCATAATCTCAAATTTCCCAGTGTGTCTTCCTGCCCCTTCAGTTTTGACTTGCCCAAAGCACTTAACTCACTTATAACCCTGTTGATATCTTGTGTAATGCTTTGTGAGTCAGCTGACCAGATAGTTTAGGTGCAGCCTCATTCTGCAATGACTTTCCAGGATGAAAGTTCTAATCTAGAAAATCCAGCCTTTCCTCATCTGGACTAGTGTCCATTCCCCAAGTAAAGAGTTAAAACAATCTTACAATTTAATATAATTTAATTTACTGAGGTGTTTTAGGATCCTTGGAACCAGAAAGCACTGGATCAGTACCAGAAAGCACTGGATCAGTCCCAGAAATTTGTTGACTCTTCCCATATAGCTATCTCACAAACTTTTTAAAAAAGTAAAATGTTTATTGAACTATAATAAAGTGCACAAATTATAGGTGTATATCTGTAAACTTTGCTTTTTCACAAAGTTTTTGAATGGACCCATTAACCACATCAAGAAACTACCAAAGGCACCCACAAGCACCTCTTGCACCATTCTAATCATTAACCCCTCTGTAGTGATAACCACTATTCTTTGTTCATTCTCATCATTATATAGTACAGTATTCCATTGTATGATACGCCATAACCTATTTATCTATTCTACTGTTGATAGAAATATGGGTTGATTTGTATTTTAGCTATTATGAGTAGTGCTACTATGAACACTCTTTTGCATATCTTTTGGTGAATATTTGCTTGCATTTCTGTTAGGTGTATATACCTAGGAGTCATGTTTCTATTCAGCTTTAGTAAAGACTACCATTTTCCAAAGTGATTATATCAATTTACACTCTTCACAGCAACATATGATCCATATCTTCATTAAAACCTCAATGTGTTCTGCCACTTTGAATTTTAGACATTCTGGTGGTTGTGTAGTGTTATTCTATTGTGGGTTAATTTTATTTTCCTGATAATTATTGGAGTTCAACATTTTTTCATGCTAATTGGCAGTTTAGATACCTCTTTTTTTAATGTTTTCATTTTCTTTGGCCATGCAGGGCGGCATACCTGATCTTGGTTCCCCGACCAGGGATCAGGGATCAAACCCATGCCCCGTGAAGTGGAAGCGCAGAACCCTAACCACTGGACCGCCAGGGAATTCCCTAGATACCTCTTTTATGAAGTTTTTGGGCCCATTTTTGTAATGAGTTGTGCCTTTGTATTACTGATTTGAATGAAGAGATACAGATATAGGTATAGATACTGATGCAGATTTCATACTTTGGATACATGTCCTTTGTTAGAAATATGTATGGAAATTATCTTCACCCCGTTGTGGTTTGCCTTTTCATTCTCTTTTTGGTGTCTTAAGTTGAATGAACTTTAAAAATTTTAATGTATACGATTGTACCATTTTTTTCCTCTCTGGTTATCATTTGGGGGGGCCTGTTTAAGAAATTTTTGCCTACCCCAAGTTTATGAAGAGTTTATTCTAGGCCTTATTCCAGAAGTTTTATAGCCTACCTGTCACATTTAAATCTTGAATTCATCTGTAATAGATTTTTGGATGTGGTGTGAGCAAGGTATCAAGACTCCTTTTTTTTGGAAATACACATGTAAATTGTCCTAGTTTTTGATGCAATTCTGATAGTATAATTTCAAAATTTTATTTTTTTATGTTTGTTCTTGGTGTCCAGAAAGATACAGTTGTTTTAAATATTGACGCTATATCCTTGGACTTGCAAAATTTGTTTATTAATTCTCAAAGTTGGTAGAAATTTTTGGATTTCCAAAGTGTACAATTAAAACATTTTAAAATGACAATTATTCTTCTTCCTTTCCAACCCTTATTTATTTTCTTTTCTATTGCATTTTTTAGAAGCTCCAGGATAAAAGTTGGATAGAAGTAGTGATAGGACCACCTATTTCTCATTCCTGATCTTAGAGAAAAAACTTTCAAGAATTCACCAACAGAAACAATGTTTGCTATAATGTTTTTGTAGAGGCTTATTAACAGATTAAAGAACTTCTCTCCTATCAAATGTTTTTATGCATTTATTGAACCAAAATGAACAACCTGGAAAAAATGGACAAATTCTTAGAAAAGCACTGATTTTCAAATGTTAAATAATCTCATCTTTCTGGAATAATTCCTAGAGTCATTATATGTATTATCCTTTTTATATATTGCTGTGTTAGATTTGCTGTTATTTTGCTTAGGGAATTTGCATGCAAGCTCAGTAGAGGTTAGCTTATTCTTTTCCTAACTTGTATTGCCCATTAAATTTTGCTTTATAGTGAGTGACCTAATGAAATGAGTTGAGAGTGTTTCCTCTTTTTTAACTTCTGGAAGAGTTTGTGTGAGAACAAAGTTGTTTCTTCCTCTGGTGATGTCATATACGCCTAGAGATTTCTTTGTGTGAAGGTTTTAAACTACAGACTTACTATATTTAAAAATACAAGAAAATTCAGACTTCTCTATTTTTTGCTGAATTAAGCTTTTCTACGAATCCATCTACATCTAAATTCTCAAATTGATTTATATAGAGTTTTGTGGGGTTTTTTGGTAATAAAATCCTCTCATCTCTTTCAATATCTGTATGATCTGTGGTGGTGTCCTCCACCACATTTCTGATATTGCCTCTTTGAAACTTCCCAATATTTTTTTTTCTCATTAGTCTTGCTAGTTTCTTTGATTCATGGACTAGAGAAGTCTATTCCTTAATTTTTAAGAATGTGGAGATTTTCTGGTTTCTTTTTGTTATTGATTTCTGCTTAATTCCATTGTGGCCAGAGAAGGTACTCTGAAAGTTCTCAATCCTTTAATTTTGTTGAGATTTGCTTTATGGCTCAACATGCATTTTATTTTGATAAATGTTCCACTAGTCTTGAAAAAAATGTATATTTTGACATTCTTGGGGGCAGGAATGTATGTGTGTATATTATATGTGTATATATATGTATATGTATATATATATATATATATATATATATATATACACACACACACACATATATAATGTAGCCTGTCAAATCTTTACAGTTTTTTTGCCTAATTCATTTATCAGTTATTAAAATATGCATATTAAAGTCTCCCACTCATGCACATTTCTTTTATATATTCGAAGCTGCATTATTGAGTGCATATAAATTTAAAATCGCTACATGTTCTGGGTAAATTGATCATTTAATCATTATGAAATATTGGTCCCTATCTTTAGATATACTTAGTGACTTCAAGAATACTTTGTCATATTAGAATAGCTACACTAACTTTTCCTTGGTTCACGTTTACATGTTTTTTCCATCCTTTCTTTTCAACCTCTGTGTTATATTTAAAGTGTGACTCTTGTAATCAGCATTATAGTTTTTAAAATTCCAGTCTGATAATATTACTGTTAATTGGACTGTTAGTCCAATTACACTTTATGTGATTACTGCTTTACTTGGGTTTATATATACAATCTTAGTTACTTTTTAATTTTCTACTTGTTTTTATCATTTTTTTTACTTTCCTATCTTCTTTTGGATTAATCAAGTTTTAAAAATTATTCTGTTTCCCCCAATCAGCTTTTTAGTTATACATTCTTTTTTCTGTTCCTTCAGTGGTTAGTCTAGCATTTAAAATATGCATTCATTACTTAACAGAATCAAATATATTTGTAATTTTCCACTTCCCAGACATGTAGACTACTTAGAACACCTTAACTACTTTACTTCCCTACTCCTGCCATTTATGTTATTTTTGTCAGTCATTTTAATTCTACATATACCTAAACCTTTACAAGACATCATTGTTATTGTTTAGTACAATCAGTATTCATTTATATTTTTCTTCATACTTACTGTTTCTGGTGTTCTACATTTCTTTCTCTCTGCAATAGTATTGCTAAAAGCTCTGCAGGCTTCTCTACCACTTATAAGGTTTTTTTTCTCTGATAGGAATACTGATCTCTAATTTTGCAATCATTAATCACCAGTTGGCAAATACTTCAGGGGAAAATGAACTCACAGAATGTTGGCTTACTCATCTGTGGTTCTTTTCTATCTGCGATCTTGCTCCTTCAATTACTGTCTCTATGGCTCTCTGATTATTATTATTAGTAGTAGTAGTAGTAGTAATAGTAGTAGTACTTTCTCCCATGTTTCTTGCTGTTCTCAACAGGAGTCTTCCACAAGCTACTTTTTAAATCATATCTATAAAGGAGAAATACTCAGACACATTTTTTATGTTCATATTGACAGAGTTAAATGATGAATGAAGCACATAAACAATTCCAATTTAGAACATAATATAGAAGTCATTTGTTCAGTCATGTATTTATTCATTTAAAAATATACTGGGTCCCTAATCTTGCCAGGTAATATTCCGTATTAGGTAAGTAAATGATGAATGAGACAAATGAGGTTTCTTAAGTTCATATGCTTTTGGAATGCGTTTGACTGGCGGGAGACACAGGTAATGTATATGTAACATATATTAATGGGATAATTAATAGAATTATAAATATTATGAAAAAATAAAAGAAGGGGATGTGATGTATAGAGACTGGGAGTAGGTGGAGTCAGGCTGTTGTAGGTTGAGTCCTCTGTGGTTAGGAACATCCCTGAAGAGGTCATATTTGAGCTGAGAACTAAATGAAAATAACTGACCTTCTACATACTTAGGGACAGAAGATTCCTATAAGGATCAGCAAAATAAAAGGACCTAAGGTAGAAATGATCTTGGCATGTTCAAGAAACATGCAAAAATCTAGAGTGGCTTAAACATAGAGAATTAGGGGACAAGTGATGTGGCTCAGATCATGTGTGGACTTATGGACCACGATTAGGGGGTTGCATTTTATTCTAATGCAATAGAAATCCATTAGAGGGTTTAATATAAGGAAACATGGACTATGTTTTAAAGGATCATTCTGGCTGTACTGAGAATGATTTATAGAACACTGGAGAGGAAGTTGGGAGATCAGGTAAGGGGGATTGTAGCATTAACTTCCAGTTAAATATGGTAGATTGGATACATATGTTTACCTTTGTTCCCTCCTATAACTTCACTAAAATGATAGAGAAGGGACAAAAAGGAATGAGCTCAGACAGAGAAAAAAAACCCAATGGAATGGGAGATGACAATAGCTACATTATATGTATTGAGCAGGAGAATGGAGGCTTATTCTCTGGAGCTTTGGGTGTCATCTTGAAGAACAGTGAGATTAAATGAAAGTGTTCATGTTGAATGGTAAAGCTTCCAGCCCTCTCCCTTCCTCCCTCAGCGGAGATTACTCCTAGACAGGCTTATTCTCCCCAGGCAGGAAATTGGAGCATTCATCTCCGAGGAAATATAGCAGCTCAAGATTTTGTGTCGATTAGATTTTAGTGAGAGGCACCATTTAGCATCCTCTTATGCTTTTTATCCAATTGAAAGAATATACTGGGTGACCTGATAACATTTAAACTACTCAGAGGTTTTGTTAATGGTTATTACAACTATATTATTACTTTGATCCTTGCTTAATATTGAATTTTAATGAGCTTTCATTATTTTAAGACTTTCTCAATTTTATATTTGTGTGTGTTTGACAATCAGTTATCTCTTCTAACCTAACATGTCTTCAAACTTCTGGACACGTTTTCTTTTATCTTTTTCATTCCTACTTGAAGCCTGGACAGTTCTTTTCTAATCTCATCTATTTCATATAATATCTTGTCAAACATTGCCCACAGAAACCTATCACAAAATTCAGTTCTCTTTTTCCCGCTGCCACCTTTGGAACTACAGGATCATTGATAACACAATCTGTCTCTCAATTCATAGTTGTACAAATATTTTGCAACCACATAGCATGAATCACCATCTTTATTGCCTCTGATACCAGTTTCTTTACCACCTGCTATCCAACCACTAAGCCAGTGTTAACATATTAGATATTTATTGTTATGGTAGTGCCCCACTTGTGGTACCAAATATGTATACTGTTAACAAAAAACTCCCAAATCTGGGTGCCTAAATACAACTAAGCATTTTTCCCTGCTCATGCAATGTCTGCTGCAGGTCCACACTTTTCTCCTGGGTTGCTGTTTTCTGTGTATTGGCTCAGTATTCCAAGCTGCCTAGGTCTTCTTATCAATACTTGCTTTCACCATCAATACACATTCCACCAGAATAAGAAAGAGAAGCTGGAGATTTGAGCACAGCATTTAAATACTTCTATCTAGAAATGACGAGTCATTTTCTCTCAAATTATTTGGCCAAAGTAAGACTTATGGCCATGCCAACTTCAGGAGGCAGGAAAGTGAAATCCTCCCTGGGTCTGCAACAAGAGGGGAATCAGATATTTAACTAGCAGTAAGTGCCACAGAAGATATTGCATCTCAAAAACAAAGGGATACTAGAAATAAAGTATTTTTGGAGAATAAGAAGAGCCCTTGGAAAAGAAGTTGGAACAGAAATTTTAAAAAATCATTATGAGTGTTAGAAGGATTGAGAAATTTCTGGAAAGTAGAGCAAAAACAGAGACAGGACATTTCTTGGAATTCTATGTTCAGCCATACTATCAATGAAGTGCGAAGGTAGAATAAAGATATTTCTGAAGGCAGGGTCTCAAAACATTTGCCTCTGATGCATTCTTTCTTAGAAATTTACTACGAAATTTTCACCAAAACAAATAAAGGTGTAAACCAGGAAGATGGCATGGGGTCCTGGAAACAAGGGTTCCAAATTTGATAAGAGGCTAAGGGAATTCCCTGGATAAAGGTGATAGAAAACCAATGGATCACAGACAGATGTGCTGCCAGCATAGGGAGCGACCAGTCTGGATAAGTGCTAAATAAAAGGTTTCAGGAGTAATCTCTCGAAGAAAGACAAAAGGAAATTCAGAGATGATCTGATGTGGTTGAATCTGTTGGAGGGGAAATTCACATTTTGGGCTGTGGGTTTAGAGATTAATTAATGCAAATATCCACTGATAAAATGAGTCAGCTGACTCAGGGTTGAACAAGGTATTCAAGAAAGGAAACATCATCATAGTTTACAACATGGCTCAGTTGTGGACAAGATTTACAAAATCACAAGAGCATAAACACAGTATTTATACCCAAAACTATATTTATAATATGGCATGGGAAATAGAAGTGACTTATAGATGATTAAAATAATTTTCTTCTAGTAAGTAAATTGATAGCTAAAGCTGACAAACAAGAAGTGCATTGTTTAAAAATATGACAACAAATATCAGAAGGAAAAATTAAACGGATTGAAAGCAATTGCCTCTTCAGTGTGGCAGTTGATAGTGGGGATAGTAGACTGCTGGTTTTTGTTGTAAGTCTAATCTAACTTTTAAAGCTCTGCATGTGTTAGGAGGATAATCAGTAATTAAGAGAAGATATTGTCTTGGATCAGAATAATAATAATTGAGGTGGTAAAAAAGAAGTATGTCCCAGATTCTGGATACATTTTGAAAGTAATGTCAGCAGTATCTACTGACAGTTTGGATGATGAACAGTTAAGGGGGAGGAGCCAGTTTTAAAGGGAGGAGCAGGGGTTCAGTTTTGAATGTGGAAAGTTTGGGATGCCTAAAACATCTAAGTGTGGAGGATAGGTAGAGAGTTGGCTGTAAGAAGGGCATTTTGAAGGGAGAGGTCTGGGCAGGAGATTCACATTAAGAAGCTATCAGATCTTAGAACTGTGACACTTAGGGAATGAAGAAGCAGTCAAGGATTGAGTCCTGGGGTATTGTGAAGGTTAGGGACGAGAGGAGGACACAGTAAAGAAGTCTGAGAAGAGGCAGCCAGGGAAGTAAGAGGAAAATCAGGGAGACTGTGCTGGGAGTCAAAAGAAGAAAATGTTTCAAGGAAGAGAGAGTGTTAAATGCTAACAGTAGATCAAGAAAGATGAAGCCTGAGAATTGACCACTGGATTTGGTAATGTGGAGGTCATTTGTGACCTTGATAAGGACAGTTATTGGTGGAGTGGATAAATGAGGGTGATATAAAAGTGTTCATCCAGTGCTAAATCTTTATTTCATAATATATATTGAAGGCAGGGTCTCAAATATATATTATATATATTAGGTTTATATATATTATAATATTTATTAGGTTTTTAAATATATATTAGGTTTATATAATAAATATAAAATATGTCTTATATAACATACATTTTAAATATATAATTTCTTCATGTTTTGTGGTTATTAAATAATATATGTTCAAGATACAAAATTTTAAAAATAGAGAAAATATAAGAAAAGAAAATATAAACACCAACAGCCAAGGAGAAAAAAAATGTTTAAAAAGAAGAAATGTTATTAGTCCAGTGTAAGGGATGATAGTGACTTGGAATAAGGAAGAGGTAGTGGAGATGGGGAGAAGTGGGTAGAGACGATGTGGATGTAGGGAGAGCAGCGGGCTTGCTGATGATTGGCTGATGGGCTGTGATGAGGGAAAGAAAGGTATTGAGAATGACTCAAAGATAAGCTGTGTGAGCCTTCACTCAGTACCTCTCAGAAATCCCTCAAGAGTGTTCTCAGTGCATATTTTTCAATGAAAAGTTTAATTTTCCTTTTTTAAAAAATATTTTATATTTATTTTATTTTTATTTATTTGACTGTGCCGGGTCTTATTTGCGGCGTGTGGGATCTTTTAGTTGCGGCACGTGGGATCTTTTATTTGCGGCATGTGGGCTCTTTTTCTTTAGTTGGGCATTTGGGATCTAGTCCCCTGACCAGGGGTTGAACCTGGGCCCCCTGCATTGGGAGCACTGAGTCTTAACTGCTGGACCACAAGGGAAGTCTCAAAAGTTTACATTTTCTTAATTAAAGATAACAGTTAAAATAAATTTGTCTTAAAGATAGGTTTACCACCGAAATGGCTGTCTTAAACATTGACATTAGGAATTTGTATCTTTTGCTATACGTGAAAATGGATTGCTTATTTATTATTTATATTTGGCTGCACCGGGTCTTCGTTGCGGCACATGGGATCTTTAGTTGCGGCATGTGAACTCTTAGTTGTGGCACGCATGTGAGATCTAGCTCCCCGACCAGGGATCGAACCTGGTTCCCCTGCATTGGGAGTGTGGAGTCTTACTCACTGGACCACCAGGGAAGTCCCGAAAATGGATTACTCTTATCCATTCTTCCTCTTGGTGATCGTGCTTTCCATGGTGTAATTATTAATTTCTTTTTCCAGCACATTTCATCGTTTAGAAAATTATTCAGATAACTTCAGTGTATCTTGGAATTTTTAAAAGATGGGAAAAACTTATTTGCTATCATATGAGAACTAAAATATCCTAGCAATCTTTTCCCTTAAGGTTTAGAGGAAAAACAAAACAGTAAGATATTTATTTTCAAAAAGTAAATCTTAAAACTGTATCTTTCATTGAAATATCAAGGTCCTAGGTAAGGGAAAAGGGGACATGTGGCAGAACCTTATTAGCTTGATTCTATTATAAATAATTCAAAATTGGCTTTAATGGTACCCTAGATTTTGTCATAATGAATCAAGTTTTATACAATGAAAATAAAACCTTTTTTTGATAATCATTTGTATGTCATTTAATGAGAGTCAGTGCAGGACATGAGACTCATGTTCTCAACTAAAGTCTGATACTAACCAGAAAAATAAGCGAACATGTTTGAGCCTTGGTTTATTTGACACTGTGTTTTGCAGACAGGGGCTCTTCAGTAATATGAGTCCTGTCTCATATGTAGGCTGTGGACTCCCTAATCCACACTGTGCCAAAAGGTCTCCAGCATTAATAAATTTGAGAATAGTCAAGGCTTAGTTTCTTCTGTTTATTCATTTTGGGATTGGTTGTTTGTGTTAAGAATGGGGAAACTGACATTTATGCTCTCAGGACTTCAGAGTGATATCCTAGATCCTTCCAGTGAACAAGTTCACCCCTATTCCTCACCTGTTCGTCACAAGGGGTACAGCCACATTTTGGTATGTGGGTCACAATAGTAAAAAGATCCTAAGGCCAATTGATTTCTCCGTGCTGCTGTGCTGTGATTATATTTCCTTTAAGTAGAAAATCAATGTATTTTGGATAAATGTCTCTCACAAGGAAGATACTGAGGATGATGAGACATACAGGACATAGTGTAGTTCTCAAAGAATTTATAATCTCTGTATAAGTAGAGATAAGTCAAGTGTGCATAAAAAATATCCAGTACTGTGAAAAGTGACGGGGACAATAACTGCTGTAAGAATTCACATCCAGGAGCAATCGTGATGAGCTAGTATGGTCAGGAAAATTGCCTGGGGTGGGACTGGGTATATTTAGATAGATTTATCTAAGTCATAGGAGATGTCAGGGATTGAGAGTGGGTAAGAGATGGCGTGAATAAAGACCCCAGAGTGGTAGTGGGAACAATAGTTGTAGTACCAAAACCACAATAATAATTTTAATGAAAAACTTAATAATTGTTAGCTAATCAGGACCCACTTCCTACCTCTGTCCCCAACACTACATGCTACAGTACAGGATATTTGCTAGCAGAGTATTAGGAAATTTTAATAGTTCTTAGCATCCCTCAAGCCACGAGAATCAGGCATTGTCCTAAAAAAATCTCTCAGAAGAGCTTTCACAAAGATGGTACAAATCCCAAATTTCAGTTACTTCCCAAGTACTCACGGGTCCTTTCTCCTCCCAGTACACCACAGAATCACCCATATCCCTGACAAGCGCACTTGGAGTAGGGACAGAGGGAACATTATCAGTAGGACTCTGCAACCTTCAACCTTGGTCTGGAAGTTCTCTGATCTCACCTTGTGAGCCCTTGCCATTTTTGATCTTCAACAGTGAAGAATTCTGGCAGTGTAGCACAGACATTTAAAACTTTGGCTTTGGCATGAGACTGAGTTCAAATCCTTACTCCACCAGTCACCAGCTTTGTGACTTTGGGCAAGTTACTGAGTGCTGTAAGCTTCGTTTTCTTCACATGGAAAAAAGGATAATAATAGTAATGCTTACTTCATTGTTTTCTGGAGATTGAGAGAGATAGTCCATATAAAACACAGTGTTAAGCACATAGAAATACTTTACCCTGTTGACTATTTTTGATTATTGTTTACTTGACACTAGGCAAAATATTGATGGCTTACGTCAGATTCCAAAATCTCCAAACTCCAAAAATGTATATTTTAATTTTAGTATCTCTTATCTATCTTATATATCTTTGGGAGTACTATAAATTAGTCTGAGGTTTGGAAATATTTTTAAAAATATGTATTACATAAAAGAAAAACACTAAGTAGTCATTCAAAGTCCTCCTATCTTTTTGTTTTATTATTTTTAAAAATTTATTTACTTATCTATTTATTTATTTTTGGCTGCGTTGGGTCTTCGTTGCTGCACACGGGCTTTCTCTAGTTGCGGTAAGAGGGGGCTACTCTTCGTTGCGGTGCGCGGGCTTCTCATTGCGGTGGCTTCTCTTGTTGAGGAGCACCGGCTCTAGGCGCGTGGGCTTCAGTAGTTGTGTCTCGCGGGCTCTACAGCACAGGCTCAGTAGTTGTGGCACATGGGCTTAGTTGCTCCGCGGCATGTGGGATCTTCCTGGACCAGGGCTCGAATCCGTGTCCCCTGCATTGGCAGGCAGATTCTTAACCACTGCGCCACCAGGGAAGTCCCAGTCCTCCTATTTTAAGTAGCAGAAAATATTAAAAGAAAGTGCCTATCAGTTCTCAAACTTCTTTATAATTAATACTATTACAAAGCAATAATAATAGGCAACATTTATTGAACACTATGTATCAGGCATTGAACTACCTTATAGGTGATATCTGTTATGAGGTAGGTGTTATATTATCCTCATTATTGTATAATCCCCCGTTCTTTACAGATAAGGAAACTGTTAAAAAGGCTGAGCAACTTAGCCATGGCCACATTGCCAGTAAGCGTTAAGTATGGCGACAACCCCAGCAGTGAGTTCAAAGCTCTATTAAACATTTTGCTGCAGGGCACCGTTCCGTTATGGGGATGATGGCTAGACGTTCTTGTTGGAATAGCAGGTCAAATGGGAAAGTAGTGGAAGATAAGATTGGTTGGTTCATTTGGGGCCAAATTATGAAGGGTTGAAATGAAAAGGATCTCTAGAGAGTCTACTTTATCACTCTTGAAAAAAAATTTAGTTAGTCTGTGTGTTAGGGACATTATCACATGGAATGCGTGTCTCATTGTCTGCTGAAATATTTAAATCAGATGGATGGTAGGTAAAGCACTTGGCATCGTGCCAGGGTCCTTAGTGACCACTCCACAGGTAGTAGCTGTTTGCTTATTATATTGTGGAAGTGTTCTTATCCGACCTCCATTTAATAGACTTACTACATTGACCAATGCCCTCTGTTTCCCTTGCAAAACATTTTGACTGATACTCGTGAGATGCCATGGCTATGCTGGTGCAGATCAGCTCTCACCAGGGGTCCTGATGTGTTGTTGTATGCTTCCAGAAGATGAAATGGGCTTGTGTCTAAACCTGTTTCTCAGTTACATTTGTTATTTTTATTATGTAATCTAAGTGAATTGTTATGTAAACCAATGAAACTTGAATGTGGGAAGAAAGAGAAATTTCTGTACAAAGCTAGCTGAATGCCTTGGGTACATTTGATAAAGGCAGGTTGTTAAAAAACTGTGTCAAATTAGTTGTGGGAAAGCAAGTGTAAAAGATAAAGAATTCTTATAAAAATCTAGAAATATTCTCACATTTCTTCACAAGGGGTTTATAATTTTTGGTTCAATTTAAAGGCACATTATATCATGGTATATTTTATGATATGGAACTTGGGTAAATATGGAATTTACCTGATCCTCCTGTAAAAATAAAAAGGCATTCATGTTGTTGTTGTTTACTTAAAAATTGCTGTGACATCTCTCTTAAATCTTCTGTATTTGGTTTACATTTCTGAAAATAGGAAATAAGAGATGTAATATTGTGCTTTTCTTTATGGTAGTGACCTTTTTATAAAGTATCTCAGTCAGCTCCTGAAGGGAGATGAGCACCCTGTGGTTGGTATAGAGTCTTCTATTCAATGCAGGGTCTCAAATTTAGAACTTTTCTGGTTTAGAAACTATAAATTATTTATTGTGCATCAAGCTTTTTAAACCCTGTTTATGACAGGTTGGGATTTTGCCAATCTCAGTTGAAACAGTCTAAATAATTTATCTTGTTGTTCTTTCAACTTACAATACATTCTGAAGCCCAAGAAATGTTAAATAACTTTTATTTTCTTCTCTGCTATGCTGAGGTCAGGGAGGTTAAGCGCTCAGACATTCTTTGAACATTTCTTGGTCCCTTGTCTTCTCTCAGTGTGCTAGATTTCTTTTTTTACTTTCATATTGTGCCTTTCTTTTATATGACATTTCCACTTAATTGAACAATTTTTTTAAAGAATCCTTTATCTCCCATTAATTATCTCTGCTGAGTTTCTATACCTTGTAATTCCAGTTATAAATAAGGGAATATCTTTGCAGGCAAAGAATTCAATTATTTTTAGATCCCAGTATCTTCTGAGAGTATGAACAATGAATTAGTCTGATTTGATTTTACTGAAATGTGTGAAACATTAATGATAAACATCAAATAGTTCAAAGTTTTGTTAAACCCCTATAATTTGGACATTTATTTGAATTCTACTTTCAACATGTTAAGTATGAGATAATGCAAATGTAGTTTTTTTTGCTTTCTTCATTCAACAGTGTTTTCAAGATTTATTTATGATATACAAGTAGATTCTTTTTAAATTTCAAAAGCTAGGTAATGAATATACCACAATCTATATATTCTGTAGTTGGTGGATATTTATATTGTTTCAGTTTTTTGCCACTAAAACAATGGGCGTCCTTATTTATTATTGGCAGTTCTCTCAGTTATACTCATAGAAATGGAACTGCTTAGCCAGACTGTGCATATTCTTAAATTATAATTTTTTATTTAGGTACAATTGACATAACATTATATTAGTTTCAGGTGTGTAACATAATGATTTGATATTTGTATCTATTGTAAACTGATCACAACAATAAGTCTAGTTACCATCTGTCACCATACACGGTTACAAGTTTTTTCTTGTGATGAGAAACTTTAAGATTGATCTACTCTCTTAGCAACTTTCAAATATACAGTACAGTATTATTAACTGTAGTCACCATGCTGTACGTTATATCCCTGTGACTTACTTATTTTATAACTGGATGTTTTATCTTTTGACCCCCTTCACCCATTTCACCCACCTCCCACCTCTGGCAACCTGTTCTCTGTATCTATGAGCTTGTTTTTGTTCGTTTGTTCATTTAAAATTTTTTTAAGATTCCACATACAAATGAGATCATATGGTATTTGTCTTTGTCTGTCTGACTTACTAACTTATTTCACTTAGCATACACCCACAAGATCCATCCATGTTATCACAAAAGGCAAGATTTCATTATTTTTAATGGCTGAATAGTGTTCCCTTGTGAATGTATAAATGTATGTGTGTGTGTGTGTATATATATATATATGCCACAGTTTCTTTATCCATTCATCCATTGGTAGACACTTTCCATGTCTTGGCTATTCTAAATAATGCGTGTGCATATATCTTTTTGAATTAGTGTTTTCGTTTTCTTTGGATATATTCCCAGAAGTGGAATTGTTGGATCATATGGTAGTTTGATTTTCAGTTTTTTGAGGAGCCTCCATACTGTTTGCCATGGTAGTTGCAGCAGTTTATATTTCCATCAACAGTGAAGTTCCCTTTTCTCCCTATCCTTGCCAACACTTGTTATTTCTTGGCTTTTTGATGATAGCCATTATAACAAGTGTGAGGTAATATTTCATTGTAGTTTTGATTTTCATTTCCCTGATGATTGGTGATGTTCAAATATAGTTTTACTTCATGAATCCTAATCACCTGGAACTACCAGTTTCCAGTAAATGTGGAATTTTTATTAATTTTGAAAATAGGTTTGAGAAAAAGGAAAGGCATGTTGTCGGTATTTGATTATGACAGCAAGTTCTGCCAATTTTAATAGCCCCGTTTCATTAAGTAAGAAGCAGAAGAATTAAAAGGATGGACATTAAACATGTAAATATGAAATTCTTATACTCAATAAAATACACATGTGATATTACTAGCTCCATTTATTCTTTTCTGTCATCTATTCAGCTATTTTAGGTAATACTCTTTTGTGTGTGTGTGTGTGTGTGTGTGTGTGTGTGTGTGTGTGTGTGGTACGTGGGCCTCTCACTGTTGTGGCCTCTCCCGTTCCGGAGCACAGGCTCCGGACATGCAGGCTCAGCAGCCATGGCTCACGGGCCTAGCCGTTCTGCGGCATGTGGGATCTTCCATGACCAGGGCACAAACCCGTGTCCCCTGCATCGGCAGGCGGACTCTCAACCACTGCGCCACCAGGGAAGCCCGGTAATACTCTATTTTTAAATTTGGGATCCACATATCACTCATTCTCAGTAAATGGGGTTGGGTGGAGGGCTAGGGGTGATATGTGAGTTAGGTGTGGCTAATCAGGTCCCACTTTTCCCTGTCCTCAGTGATTAGTTCAGGGATGCCCAGGTGATGCCATCAGAGCCAACGAGATGTCTTGAGAGTTTCTGGAGACTAGGGATAGAGGGAGATACAATTTGCTGCCAAAATGGAAGCTGAGGTGTTGTAAGTTTCTGGAGTCCTCTAAGCCATCTAGCTTCTGTAAGGGAGGAGCCTGTCTGCAAATGGATCAGGAAATAGAGTTGGAAATCTGCCAGGTCCTGGTGACATAGTTTGAGTTTCTGCATCAAGATAAACCTATCCCTAGAAGTTCTAATTTCATTATCATTAAATTCTTTTTTGCTTAACCTTTTGAATTAGGTTTTCTTACTTGCAAGGAAAAAGTTCTAACTGATAAAAATTATACACAAAGAACAATAAACCAACTACATATTGTGACATGCATGCTGGGATCACTATGCTTTCATTTATGGATTATTAATTAATAAATATGAAACTTTATGTCCACTTCCAAACCCAAAGCAATTCCAATTACACAAACCTGTTGACTAAATGGAAACAATAGTTTGAACAATGTCTGTATCTTATTAAATTTAATACTGATGTTTAAAATATTCTTTTTTAAGAATAAACCAATTTTGTGTGACTGAGGTTTTAATTTTTCATTTAAGATTGTATTTATTAGTTCCCAATTTCATTTTTTTTTTTTTTTTTTTTGTGGTATGCGGGCCTCTCACTGTTGTGGCCTCTCCCGTTGCGGAGCACAGGCTCCGGACGTGCAGGCTCAGCGGCTATGGCTCACGGGCCCAGCCGCTCCACGGCATGTGGGATCTTCCCGGACCGGGGCATGAACCCGCATCCCCTGCAACGGCAGGCGGACTCTCAACCACTGCGCCACCAGGGAAGCCCTCCCAATTTCATTTTTATGAGAGATTGGGGTCATTTGGAAAATTGATGAAAACTATGCACTCAATACTGAGAAAATGCTCATAAGCACAAAATACAGTGTCAAGAGGTACATAGATTTTCTGAAGCCCATACATAGACTCCTGATTAAGGCTCTTAGCCCTACAGTCAGAAAACGGGCCCTTGAAATTTTTTATTTCTGGGATTTTCTTGAAGTTTTCTTTATTATCTTCTATATGATCAAATTTTAGTATGTTCTAGGGATGCTTGAGAAAAAGGTATATTTGCTTTCTTTACATAGGATATTGTACCCTAAATAAATCAATCTTACTCAAAGTTCAGTAATTTATAAATATCTATTCTTTCATTTTCATGTATTTATAATACTATTTATATATTTTGATGATGTTCAGTAATAATAATTCACAACAGTTTTGTATTTCTTACTGATTTATCTTTTCTAAAAAATAGAGAGACCACTGAACTCTATTTTTTGGGTCTTTAATTATATAATAATAATGCAATCCTTGATTTCTTTTGCTTCTACTTGCCTAATAATTTTTGACCATTTTATTTTGGACAATTCTCTAATGTGCCATTTTAGATATGTTTCCTGTTAGCCACATATAGTTGAAATTTGTTTTGAACTTAATGAAAGTATTTGCCTTTTACCTGAGAGATTTAACTCATTTAATTTTTCTATAGTGAGTGATATGCTTGATCCTCTGTCACCTTGTTTTTATCTTCCTTTTGGCTTTATTTACTCTCTTTATAAGGACTATGATTTTTTTTTAAACATTAGGAATTATCTATTTCTGTATAACAAACCAGCTTAAAATTAAATGACTTAAAACAATATTTATTTAACTTAGGTTCAGTGAGTCATCAATTTAGGGTGAACTTCAGTGGCTCCATTGGACTCCTTAATGCATTCAGAGGGTGGCTCTTCTTCTGGGGATGGTCTGGCTGTCAGCTGTGGTGACAAGTGTCAACTGAGCCAAATGTCATTGAGCAGACTTGTACTCATGGTGATATGGCAGGATTAAAAAAGAAAGGATATCTAGAGGCTACAGCCAAGGGTCGTTTATTGAGAATCTACTTCCAGGGATCAGAACTGTGCTGTAATCAAGGAACACTTCCTACCTCTGAGTAGAGGGACCTAGGAATATTTGCTTTATTGGATTTCAGAATTTCTATGGACCATGACTGTTGTGTGCCTTTGACATCTCTCTTTGTTGAATGGGAGTGTCTATTGTGGTTATTCTGCTGTGGTTCACTATTGTAGATGGGGTATGATAGGGATAGATAATTTTTCTTTTTAGGTCGGAGCTCTCTAGGTCAAGAGGAGCTCTATCCAGACCAGATGTTCAAGATTCTGAACCTGAGCATTATGTAGTAATTAGATTAGACTTTGGGATGTCTCAGGGGAAGTGAGTATATTTTGTCTGTGAGGGGGATGTAAATAAGTATGGCCAAATGTCAGGCCATGGTAGACTGTTTGCAAAATTGGCCACAATTATTTCTCTTGCATCTCCATTCCCTTTGCAATGTAATTTTGCAGAATTTCCCATTAGGAGTTAGAGTCAAATTTTCCATCCCTCAAGTCTAGGCTGGCCTTGTAATTTGCTTTGGCCAACAAAATGCAGTGGAAGTGTAATCATGTTCTGGGACTGGACTTCAAGAGGCCTTTAATGCTTTGAATTGCTCTCTTACAAACTGCCCTCCTGTTTCCACGTGAAAAAGCCTAGGCTATCATACTGGAAAATGCATGACGGTACGCAGCAAAGATGAGCTGTCCCAGCAGAGACCAGAGACCATCCTAAACTAGTTATTTCCCAGCCCACCTGACAGCTGACCTCAGATGAATTAGTGAGGCCAGCTGAGAACAGAACAACTGCCTGTCTGAACACAATCTAAATTGCTTACCCACAGAATCATGAGCTAAATAAATGATTGCTCTTTTAGCCCAGTAAGCTTTAGGGTAGTGTGTTGCACAGTAAAATTTAACTGAGAAACTCTTCTACTGGTTCCCTTTCACTTTTCCAAAAACATTCTCGAACATTCTTTGTAACCTAATCTAGGAATGACAGCTCATCACCTTTGTTGTATGCTATTTGTTAAAAGTGAGTCACTAAATCCAGCCTGCACTCAGGGGATGGGATCACACAGAGGATTACAACAGTAGGAGGCAGGGATCAGTGGGGGCCATCTTGGAGGCTGCCTGCCTCTGGAATTTTGCTCAGTCACACAGTATTATCCTACCCCTATCTTCTCTGCCTCCCAATTTAGTCAGATATAATCTTATTTCTAGGTTTCTGTTGGTTACTATTATGACTTTTAATAACATTCTCAAAACTTTATCTTATAGGCTATTACCTTAAAACAGTTTCTCTTCCTTCTATGCCATTTAATGTGAAGACAGCTGGGTTCTTATACTTCCATCAGGTCTCTTTTCCTTTCTCCACCTCTCAAACTATCAGCATTAAATTACAATGTAAATATTGTCAGGGCTCATAGGATTTATGCCCAATTCTAGTGTTAAAATGATATCTTCTGAGACTTGTCCATGAACTGATTCTGTGAAATAAAAATCAATAAACAGAGATTACTATACAATAAATATGTAAATGTTATTCACTGCAGAAACTACTCTAGGAAATTTTATTATTTCTTTGATAATTTTCATTCCTCTTTTTCTCTTCCTTCCCTTCCCTTCTCTCTTTTGTTTCCTCCCTCCCCCCCACCGCCCGCCCCCGCTGGACTCTTATTATTTGGATGTTGGACCTCCTGGGACTCCTTTATGTCTCCCATCATTTCTCTCTTACTTTCCACCTTTTGGATTTTGTTTTGTTTTTGCTTTTTATTCTGGGAAATTTTCTCAACCTCATCTCTCAGACTTTGTCATATAGTTCAGCAATCCACATTTTCATTTCTGAGATCTCTTTATTCCATGTACCTATAATATTTGAAAATATTAAAACATATAAATATATATAATAGCTGAAAAAACATAAGCCTGCTAAATTCTTATGATTTATTCAGTTTAATCAAATAATGAAAAGACAGGAAAGTGTATACATTGTATGTCATAATCTTTTATATACTTAAATAATTCCACCAGTATTTTAAATATCAAGCTCACTTTTATGTCCTATAGAAGCAATTTAGGGGTTCAGAGCTTTTGCCTATGTGCTTTTCTTTGTACATTCATGCTAGCTTAAATTACCACCTTCATTCTAATGACTACTGAATGAATCTATAACTTTGCCTTCATCTTCCAGTCTGGCTCTAGTTTTGCATTCCATCAACCTACAGAATATTTTCTACTGCCTATCTTGTTACTTAAACTTGACATGCCCCCAAGCCATATTCATCATCTTGGTGCCACCATTTTTCCTGTCATATTAGCTCAAAACCTTGTAAAGTCAAGGTTCTTTTCAAAGAGTGAAAATTCAGAGGTATAAAATGTAGCATTCTTTATTTTCCTATAATGAAAATGTTATATTTTCACCTCATGCAACATTCCTCCTCAAAGTAACAAAGCAACCCAATCACTTCTAGGGAAACTCAGTTACTTTAATTGTTAATCTCAATCAAAATCAGTGATCTGCCAATCATATTTAATATTTATGTTATATATATACATGTATATTTATTATATTATATATTTGATATTTTCTGCTTTTTCTCTTCACTGCAGAGGTGCACTGTTGGAGTGTGGGGGGGTGTCTCTGTCTCAGTCTTGATCTGCCCCATATTGCCAGTGGCTGAGATGTATAATCCTCCTGCCATCATCCTTGGTTGTCAGCATCAATTCTTACTTTTGCTGAGATGTCTTTTTACCACCACAATGTATGAACTGAGGGTATCACTTTCTGTTGCCATAATTCTTCATCACCATATCTGACACCTCTTCAGGCCAACAACTCTCAAATAACTTCAGTTTGCTTGAGGACCCCTCTTCAGGGCTGCTCACCAGAGATATAGGACCAGTCATCAAGACCTGCATGACTGAGACATCACAAGCCCAATGTCATTGTGGTAGGCAATAAAGGAGGGTAGTCTTCCACTCTATCCTTGGATCCCTAAGGATAAAGGAAGACTGTGGCTTTTCTGACTCTTTATGATCCACAAGGCTTAGGAGTGTGGAGCAGGCAGAGGAATGGGAGAGGACAGTGTTCAAAGTCCTTACTCTAAGTATCTAAGCTCTCTTCTTCCCATCTAATTATCTTTTTCCTTTCCAGGGAAAGTTTGCCTGGAAGGAGGGCAGAAAAAAATCTTTCTTAACAGTTTTCCTTTAAAATATCTGTGCTATATCGATGGACATTTAGGTTGCTTCCATGTCTTGGCTATTGTAAACAGTGCTGCAGTGAACATTGGGGTCCATGCATCCTTTTGGAACATGTTTTTCTCCCAACATATGCCCAGGAGCGGGATTGCAGGGTCATATGGTTGCTCTGTTTTTAGTTTTTTAAGGAACCTCTATACTGTTCTCCATAGTGGCTGTACCAATTTACATACCCACAAACAGTGTAGGAGGGTTCCCTTCTCTCCACACTCTCTCCAGCATTTCTTGTTTGTGGATTTTTTGATGATAGCCATTTTGAGTGGTGTGAGGTGATACCTCATTGTAGTTTTGATTTGCATTTCTCTAATAATTAGCAATGTCGAATATCTCTTCATGTGCCTCTTGGCCATTTGTATGTCTTCTTGGGAGAAATGTCTATTTAGGTGTTCTGCCCATTTTTTGATTGGGTTGTTTGTTTTGATGATATTAAGCCAGATGAGTTGTTTGTAAATTTTGGAGCTAAATGTCCATCGACAGAGGAATGGATAAAGAAGATGTGGTACATATATACAATGGGATATTACTCAGCCATTAAAAAGAATGAAATAATGCCATTTGAAGCACATGGATGGACCTAGAGATTGTCATACTGAGTGAAGTAAGTCAGACAGAGAAAGAGAAATATCATATAATATCCCTTATAAGTGAAATCTAAAAAGAAATGATACAAATAAACTCATTTACAAAACAGAAACAGACTCATAGACTTAGAGAACGAATTTATGGTTACCGGGGGTGGGGGGAAGGATGGGAGGAAGGGATAGTCAGGGAGTTTGGGATTGTCATGTACACACTGCTATATTTAAAATGGATAACCAACAAGGACCTACCGTATAGCACAGGGAACTCTGCTCAATGTTATGTGGCAGCCTGGATGGGAGGGGAGTTTGAGGAAGAATGGATACATGTATATGTATGGCTGAGTGGCTTTGCTGTGCACCTGAAATTATCACAACATTGTTACTTGTCTATACCCTAATATAAAAAGTTAAAAAAATATTCTGTGTTATATGCACAATGTAGGATTATTATTATTAAATTTTAATTTAAAGCAAATAACTTGGTGTCTTTTTTCTCTTATTCCTCTTTGACATCCCCAGTAGAGCAAAGCCTGCTTCGTGTCCCCTAGCCTAGTTGAAGACGGGTCAGGGGTTAACATACATGTGGAAAAAACACATCAGTTAATACTTCCCATCGCCTATTAAGTCTGGACTTATCTTTAATACCTTTCTCTTTTTGACTTCTATATCCAAGATCCCAGACCTTTCTTTTCTTTAAAATACCTTTACTTTTTCGTGCCTTCCTTTCAAGTTTGACAGCTACTGCCCTAGTGGAGACCTTATCAAATCCCAGGATTACTGAAATGGCCTCTTGGCAGACCTCTGTGACTCAAGCCTCTTAGAATTTGGATCTGTCTTCTGTATTGTTGCTGGAATACTTTTCTTTAAACACCACTTTTATCATTTCATTCCTCTGTTCAAAAATCTACAATGGTTGCCCACTGGGTCAAGTTCAAAAAAGTTTTGCTTGACTTCTGAACTAACTGTCATAGGGATTCACTTTCTCTATAAAACCTTATTTTTCACTTGTCTAAGCAAGACCTTCTCAAGTTGGTTTCCTTATTTTCTTTTATTAGTCATGCTAATTTTTGCCTTTGAATTTATGCTGCATTTCTTGACAGTAATGTCTACCCCTTTTATTTTTTGTTACCCCGATTTTAACCATCTGTCAAGACCCAGTTCAGCCTCACCCCTTTCCTGATGTCTCTTCCCCAGTGAAAACAATTCACATTAGTCTTTCTTGCCTTGGATCAGTGGTTCCCAGACTTTCCTGAAGATTAGAATCACCTGGAGGTGGGAGTGACTTTAAAACATTCCAATGCCCAGGTTATACCCCAAACCAAATAAATTACAATGCCTGGGATTGGGAGCCACGCATCAGTATAGTTTAGATCCTCAGGTGGTTTCAATGTGCAACAAAGTTTTGGGAACCACTGCTTTTGGTTTATTATAATATGTGTCAGCTTACCATAACTTTGCATTTGGCTATATTTGGTCTACTACTGGTCTTCAATGATTTTTTTGTACTCATCTAGAATGCAAGAAAACAAGATTTATGCTGATTGAAGCAGAGACTGTTGGTGCTCCAACCAGATCGCCTGGATCCCTTTCACCCATCTCTTCACGCCTCCTGTAGCTTTGGCGTGGTTTTGATTCCAATGGCCAGCACCTGTGAACCTTCTTTTCCAGGCCAATCTCAGGCTCCTTATCTCATGAGCAGTGTGCCTGGGAATATGAAACCCCAGTTCCCTTGCTTCTAGTTTGGATAGATGTCAGAGTTCCCTACAACATGAGGTCAAGACCCTCCATGGGACTTAGTCTGAAACACACCCTTACATGGGTTTCCTCCTTGTTCTGCTTTCCCTACTCTCTTGCTGATTTCTCCTGGGAGCACCTTCTTAATAAATCACTTGCTCATAAATCCTCATCTCAGAGTCTGCCTCTTGGGAACCTAACCTAAGATACTTATCCTTCCTTCAAAGCAGAGTGCTGAGCACATATAAAATTCAATGAAGATTTATTAGACAAGGGATTCTTGATATGAGAAATAGAAACAATTCAATAAAACCTTAGTTGAAGGTACTCATATATAATATATTCAGGGTTTCTCTGTAGAATTAGAAATACTTTTTTAAATGTAATTTTAAAATCCTGGGCATATTGAAATCTCACTTGGGGTAGGAAATATGGGCTAGGTAAAAATTTTCTCAACAATATTTATAAAACTATCTGAGGAACAGTTTGAGACCAAGCAGTGTGTAGTATCAAGACAACTGCATTGATAGCACAATCGAACAACAGAATGGGAGACCCTGCATTTAATCTCAAATGACATGTATTGAGAGGGACACTTCCTCTAGACTTGGGGCTGAGAATTTGCATTTTTAACAAGTTCCCAGGTTGACTTCATGACGTTGGAGTCGGAGGAGGGGGGTCAAGCTAGACCCTGTGGGTCACCAGTTTCAGTACCCTGGGCTTGGTAAAATTTTATGATTTTTATGAATCATGAAAATGATCAAACATCAATAGTATCTGCCTGAGATATTGAGAGACAGAAATTACGTTTGTAACAGTGATTAGAAAAATAAATTGCTTCTTGTGAATGGTTATCCTTAAACTATCAGCTCACCTAGAATGGAGTTTTACACATTACATTTTATGGCCAGTGAAGCAGATTTTTACATCTTGAATCATCTCCTTTCTGACCCCTTCTCAGGGCTAGCAGCAGTGATTTTGTGCCTCTCTTTTCTTCCTTACTCTCTCTCCCTGGGGTCCTTGGTAGAGAATAGAGAATTCAATTTATTCAACTGTTTTGTTCATAAGGGCATGTGGTTATATGGATCATTTTACATTTATACAGAACATGAGCTTTTTCCTTTTCATATAATTATTTATCAGTGATAATGAGGAGGTTTGAGGCTTTAGCATATAAACACAGCACATGAAGATAACATTTTGATATAATTTCCTATTTTCACTACCTATTCTTACCAGACTACTCTGGGAAAGCTATTTGTATACACTTCTCTGTGTATGCAGTTCCTCAGCTAATAGCTTTGTCCTGTTTTCATACAACATATTATGTATGATTGCAAAAATGTCTTTCGTGTAGCCGTAATTTACTGTTTCTGTTTACTTGCCCTTTTGGGTTGTATCACAATTAGCAAATGATGTGGCCCTCTTCTGTATACCACCTCCCTTTAGCTTGTGTGATGTAAAACAAAATTCCACTAGATGGTGGTATTGGAATGCATACTAATATGTCTCTTGTCACCTTATGTCTCTATAAAATCCTCAGTTTGAAATCTATTGTAGCCTGTCATTTTGGCTTTCGAATTAGGTCTGCTCCCCCCTCTAAACTAAATGGATTGGGATGATTTGGTATTTAGGTAATACACCACGCAGTGTTTCCAGAGACCCCCTGAGGACAGTGGGCAAAAGAAGAGGCATTTTTTGTCCAGTTCTCATCTAGATCACTTCTTTGCTGGTATTTTTGGTTCCCTTATGCTATTCCACTCATATTTAGAAATAGTCCCACAGTGACACCATCTTTTGACCCTGGTCAGTGTTCTGGGCTACAGATGCTTAACCCAGTCTTGTCTCCTCAGCTGACTGATGGATCTATTAGATTACTAACTGTTAAGAACTAACTGATCTTTGCCAGTTTGTCCAGTGCTTCTCCAAGTATGGTCACTGGGCCAGCAGTATCACTTGGGAATTTGTTAGGAAGGCAAATTCTCCGGCCAGATCTGCTGAATTGGAAACTCAGGCAGTGGGGCTCAACAATCTGGACTTTCACAAGCCCTCCAGGTGATTCTAAGCTTGAGAACTGCTGTGTTAGATCCTTCCTGGTAAGAAAACTCTAACTCCAGTTGGGCTAAACCTCTCTCCTGAAAGTCCTTAAAGAAGAACTTTGAAGGCAGACAGGTGGGTGAAAGAAAATTTTGAGGGCGAGCATGTGTCCCATTTGGCCTATAGAGAGGGCTGGCTCTGCCCTCCCTTCAGGTTCTGCCTGTCACCATGGAGCCCTTCCATTGCAGTAATATTTAAGCCTGTTTCTAGTATGTCAGTGGTGTTGGAAAGTAGGATTCACATTCCTTTTCCGAGAGAGAGGCCGTGAGATGCCCAGGAAGGCCGCCAGATGGCAGCCTCGTTCCTACGCTGTCTCTGCGTTTCTGAAAGGTTAGGTTCTGGCTCTTTAGTCAAAGAAAGGCTATCCGGTGGCAGCGGTCATTTATTGGCTAGGCTGTTTGTCGCTTTCTCTACTGCAGCTTGAGTCAGAGCCCACGGGGGGAAAGAGAGAGGAATTGATTAGTGTATCACAGAGCTGCTAATCGCACAGGAGACTGCGATCCACTATTGTCCCCATTTCATTGGGTAATTGCAGGGGAGGCCGTGAACGTTCCACAGGAGGTGAGCCATCTAGTGAAGCTGTGTCTCAGGCAAGCACAGTCAGCTCAGACAGGTGTCTGGAATAGCTCTGTCTTCTGTCCTTTGATTAATGCTGGGTACCTGCACATCTGAATCCCTAGGGGAGCTTTCAGATATCCTGATGCCCAGGCTGCACCCCAGGCCAATCTCCATCACAATCTTGGGGTAGCTTCTGGCTTCGGTATAGTTGAAACCTTCCCAGGTGATTCAATGTGTATCTAGGCCTAGGATTCACTATATTAAAGACACAGATTAAATTTATGGCAAAGTTGTTTCAATGGAGAAACCTTGGTTGTTGCCTCATATCCTAGTGTAAATTTCAACAATGGAGTTTTTTGCTTTGGTCAGTTTTGTTATTCAAATAGAAGGATTTTGTTGTACAACAGAAAGGTATCACTCCCCCGTCCTCCAAATTTCTCCTCCCTTTCCTCTTCCTCCCTTCCTTCTACCCTTCCTCCCTCCTTCCCTCCCTTTCTTCCTTCCTTCCTTCCCCAGCTGAAGATCCAAACTTGTGGCTACAAATTGGGGCATATTACCGCTACCTAAAAGGAAAATTTTACCAAAATTCTATAATCAGTGTTCTGAGTTTAAAATACTCTAATTTCCTTTTTGCCTCTGGCCACATGTTCCTAGGTGCCTTCAGACTACAGTCCCTATTTTAAAGGATATGATTGTAGAAAAATTTACATCAGCCTTGATGAAACGCTGCTATTTTTATCTCATTAGCTAGTATTGAATAGATGGAATGAAAACATCCTATAATAATTGCTTGAAAAACTCTAGAACCACTCTCTGGAGTTGGAAATTGTTCTCTAATACCAAACTCCTCTTGTACTGAACAAGGTGAGTTTCATGAAGCTGTGTGAATATTTCTATTCTATTTATGCTGGAAAATCCTGTGTGTTTCCATTCAAAACTCTTAATAATAGGTAGAAGGAAACTTGGAAGGAAACAGTTGTGGCCTGTGAAATAGGAAATATAGTTTAACTTGGTATAAAAGTGTAAATGAGGCTAAGCTTAGTTGTTTGCACCACAGGGGGACCTAAAAAGCATCTCCAGAAATTCACTGTTAGTGATACATTATGATTCTCTAGGCATCACCTTTAGAAATGTACCCTTACTAGATCCTTCCTCGGCAAAGATTTATCAAGCCGTTCTCTGGGAGTGGAGATTATATGAGAAAATTGGGAGGCTCAGGGAACGGGAACCCGATGAAAGAGAACAGGCTGGGAAGAAAGCACAACAAATTAAAGGAAGGGGAATTGAGTGGGGGTTATTTTCTGTTTTGACTCGAGGATAGGTCAGGGCCAAAACTATGGAAATTTTGAAGTGGTTCATTGTAGGACTGATGCTTTTTTTCCAAGTGATAGTTCATTGGTTTGTGGGTGCCTTAGAGAAAAAATTCTGTGGCCTTCATAGTAAGGTGTCTTGCATTGCAGACAGAGATTTCTGGATCTAGAGACCTCTCCCATAGGCAGTGTGACTTATTAATAATTTAGGCAGTCTTTGCATTTGGATGAACATTAGTTAGGAAATGGTGAACATCTGAAATCATGATATAGATTCAGTTTACATTTAAAATTAACATGCACGGACTTTCTGACAGATGGATGTTAAGCACTTTTGTCTATGAGGGATTGAAAGACTATTTGGTTTCGAACCTATTTTGTTGTTTAATTGGTAAACTTCTATTACTATGGTACTATACAGATTTTAGGCATCAGTGCCTTTCTGTCTAAAGACATAAACATATTCAATTAGTGGAGAGCCAGATCATTTGTTTCAATAGCTGCTTTTATTTTCTGTTGTTGATATGTTAAAATAGTTAAACACTTGCATTCATCTCATCCTATTAAAGGAACTCCATCAGGGAACAGTGAGGTAACATGTTTGGTGACAGCAGGCTTAGTCACCCTGCTGTGAGAAAGAGATGAATAATGTTTTTTAATCTTACATCTATTGACTTTCTCCTTTTCAAATGTATACATCATTACTGAAAGAAGCTACTGCAGACTATATTTTGTTAACAGTTTATCTTTTTCATATCTTCATTATTAAATCAAATGGTACATTTACTTACATGGTTCTGCATAAAATGAAATTGCTGCATGACATTTCTTATTGTTTATAATTCCCATTTTGAAAGATCAAGTCATGCATCCTTGAAATTCTATAAAAGCTTTCAATCTTCATACCAGTAGTTTTCATTTTTCTTTCTTGGCTATTTGGCTGCCAAATCCTCTCCCATTTTAAGCATTATCTGGCTTATGTTTTGTGATTTACCTGCTATTTGTCAAAACAATTTTTAGAATGATATTTTCTAGTTTCCCATTAGAGCACAGCATGAAGAAGAATTGGATATGAAAGATCATATTGGTGAATATTTTCATTAGCCAAAGTCATTTTGTGAAAATCCAGAATTCCAATAAAAACAATTTGAGAAAATCAATTACTTCATGAATTTAAGAAGAACAAATATTATTCTAAGATAATATTACTATTTTGGAAACATATCCAGAAAGACTATAGCTAAAGTGTAATTTCTTTTATATCCAGGCTAATTTCTTCTAGATCTTCTGGGTAATGATTAATTGTACGGCTCATGCAAGTCAGAGTTATTCCATTCCAGGATATTCAACAATTTTTCTTGACACTGGTATAGTGTTTGATAATCTATAGTGTCACAAGCACATTCTTACTAAATAGTGGCTTACTCAAGTAATAAATTTACTCAACTGCTTCCTTGGTAGAAAGAGAGAAGGCTTGGCCAACTTGGTTATATCTCCCCTAAATACTAGTAAATGATTCATTGATTCAGATTGACATTTCTCCCACTTTAAAATCTCTGAAATTAGGGTGTATCTTAATAATCAAGTACATCTTACCATTATAATTGGCAGCATTTTATTCTTTCTTAGTGACATAGGATAACATTGCATTATACAACCAATGGCATCATAGATTTAAATTACAAAGAGCTAAATTAAATTTGGAATTAACAGTGAATTAACAGTTTTATGTTTCCAAGGGGATTTTTAACGTTTTTGCTTTTATGGTTTATTGTGCAGTCAAGATTCTTGTGCCATTTCTTTACACACCAAAAGCCCCCAAAATTCCAAGTATGAGGAAATAGAGAGCACTGTATAGTAGAAATTCATCGTAGTTTAGAAGCAATTTAGGCTTACTGCTGAGGATATTGACCATTACTGGCTCTCACCTAATTTGTTTTTGAACAAGTTCTCAAGTTACTTTCTCTTAGTTGAACCTTAATTTTCTGTAACCATTAGATTCTAATTTGATGTTCTATTCCTAGAGATCCATTTTTTTAAACCATAAAACATTTTATAAAACTGATTATGAAATACATGAAGAAATCTTTCACGCATATATGTAGGCTCTTACAGGTATATATTGAGTATTAAAAGCTATTTTATAAGTGACTTTGGGCTAGTTACTTAATATAGGGCTAGAATGGTGACTGAAACATGATACTCCTTCAGCATTCACACATATGTACATACATATGCCATTGAAGTGGCATTTTCCTATAAGGGCAGACTGCCTGAAGCTTTGGCAGGTGAAGTCTGGACTATAGTCTTCCTTTGCTGGTAAATTTCCTTGTAGTATGCATAGACATTCATCATTGTTCCAAATACCTCAAAATTGCTTTCAAAATAAGGATCATTTCTTCTTGATTTTTTTTCTAATAAGTTTTTATTAGATACCTGTGAAAATCTTTTATTATAAATGTTGGAGAAGGAGCATTTGTAGCTTGATTTCTTCAGTGGTCCCTTACTCTTCCATTCCAATAAGAAATTAAAATCTAATTTTGTTTCCGATCTCTATGAGCTCCTTATGTACAGCTCCTTATTTACAGCTCCTATGTGCAAAGACCATGGTGGTTCTAATTGTTTGATCGATCCATTCGTTCAGTAATACTGAGTGCATCCTATGTGTCCGGCACTCCTTTTGGGACTGAGGTTACAGCAGAGAACAAAAGAGACAAAATCCCTGTCCTTATGGAACTTACCTTCTGGTAGAATGAGGTCAACCCTAAATTGAATAAATACGTGTGTGTGTGTGTGTGTGTGTGTGTGCCCGCGCGCATGTGAGTTATAAGCGCTGTGCAGAAGGTAAAACAGAATAAGGGGGACAGAAAGTGCTGGGTGAGAAAGGTTCTGATTGTAAACAGGGTGGGTGGGGTAGACCTCACTGAGACCAGAGACTTTGAGCAAAAAGACTTGAACCCAGGGAGAGAGTGAAAAGAGAGTTTCAGGACAAGGGAAGAGTGAGTGTAGTGCAAAAGCCAAGGCAGGTGCTCAAAGAGGGGCGTGGGGGGTCAGGTAAGTAAAGGATGCCAGATTTTACATGGAATTGGCTTTTACCCCGAGAGAAATTGGGGAGGCACTGTACAGTTTTAGCTGAGGAATTACGTGATCAACTAGCCTTTGAAAAGCATCACTCTAGCTGAGAACTTGAGATTGTGTTGTCATATTAGCAGTTTTATTTATGACAAATAAAGGTTGGATTAGTGGAGGGGTCATAAGTTAGGTCAGCATTTTTTAATGAAACATGTACAAAGCATTGTGGGATGAAATGTTCTGGTCTTTGGGACACAAAATATTTCTACCCACTGACAGCTATCCTGCTTCAAGATGTATATTAATGTCCTTAGGAAAGGGACTGTGAGTTCATTTTTTATTGAAGGCTCACACATTGTGCCTGTGTGTGCTCAGTGATGGGCACTGTCTACCTCTTTGCAGACTGACTCTGGCCATGGGAAGCCGAGGTCCTGTGTGCACAATGGCATACGTGTCAAGGCCATGTCTCCACAGTCCAGATTTGGTTGGTAAACAACTCAGCAAAATTATTCAACCCCTATCTTGGACCCTATGCTCAGTGATGGGAATATAAAAATGAGGAATGAATGGCTTCTTCCTCAATGAGCTCATGACCTGGGGAAGATGTAAGAGGGTTGTGTGTTGGGAGTTTTGCTGTTCTTACTAGACAGGAAACAGAAATATAACTCTGTTCCATTAAATTTTCTTCAGACTATTTTTTCTCTTGACTTCTGTTTCTTTGTATCTTTTTATTTTAAATAGGTACTTCATTTAAGACAAGATACTAATAGAATTTTCTTGAAGATCAGGAAGTGTCTTCTGCTAAAGGTCTTCTTGTAAATGTACTCGATCTATCTAAATGGTTAAATGTGTAAATAGTAAGGTTATTTAATATTTATGTGGCCCCATTCCATAGGAAGGCTAAACATTTGCTGTGCAGTCTGAGACATATCCCTCATCATACTCCAGCAAAGTCAGATCTGTGTTTTATCTTCAAATAATTTCTTTGATTTTTTGGTAGAGCTCACGGAGAAATCAGTTTCCTAAAACTAAAAATGGGAACTATTAGAATGTCTGCATAAGGATTATTTGGAAAACTATGGGAAACTTGTTTTCACGCCATTAATCCTGCTCTGAATTGATTTCTTAGTTCTGTTACTGTCTTCAGTTCTGCCTAAGGTAACACAATATTTTTGCCACCTGGTAACCATTTAGTGGCTTGCTGTCTGTCAAATTGGAATCATTAATCTAAGATCCACAAAACACACTGACCTCATCAAGAACTATCAGCCACATTAATCACATGGTGAGTAGTAATTAATACCCTTGCTGCACATCTCAGCAGATGCCAAGTGGTAACTGTGCCCAGAGACAGAGCTATTTGGTGGGTGGTCCGAAGGTGGTATTCTTTTAGGATGAATTGAGACACGCTGGAAACTTGCTGCCCAAGTGAATGAGAAAATCAAGGACTCCCTTCCTTATTTGTCTAGCAGTATAGACTCTAGTGTGCACAATGGTTGTATGGATTTCCTTGATGGCCCCGGGTAAAGCTAGTCATCTTTACTCTGTGCTATCACAGTGTCTTTGCCATATTTCCCCTAATGCAGTTATCATAGATTTCCCATTATGCATTTTCCCTTCCTCCTATTAGTCTGTGCGCACCAAGAAGGCTGAATATATTTTGTATTTATATTTCTAACTCTGGACTAGTACAGTTCCTGGTACCTTATACTATATCATTAAGTACCTCTTAAATGAATAATTGAAAATGCGTATGAATATGCAATATATACAAACTATGATAAAAGCATGTTCTTCACAGGTATAGGCTAATTGTTGTCATATTTATATCCCTGTTGCCTAACAGTTGCTGGGTAGCAGTTGCTGGGTACAGAGAAGGTGCTCAATAAATGCTTATTGAATGTGTGTACTTCTTGACAAAACTTCAATAGGATACCTCTGCCCTTGGAACGATGTTGATAATGTGCATATTGGTAAATGGGATCAGCTGCCAAATGAAATTTTTAAATGTATTTTTTAATCATAATATAGTTGATTTACAATGTTTTAGGTATACAGCAAAGTGATTCAGATATATATATATACATATATATATATGTTCTTTTTCAGATTCTTTTCCTTTATATGTTGTTATAAGATACTGAATATAGTTCCCTGTGCTATACTGTAGGTCCTTGTTGTGTATCTATTTTACATATAGTAGTGTGTATCTGTTAATCCCAAACTCCTAATTTATCCCTCCCCCCGTTTTCCTCTTTAGTAACCATAAGTTTGTTTTCTATGCCAAATGAATTTTTGAAAGACATATTTATGTCAAAGTAAAAGAATTTTATAGGAGGCTAGATATTACACTTACTGTAAGTGAAAATACTTATGTAAATTTACCTAAAGGGAAGAATCAACAAAAGTCCCAGATATGTTTTCGGAGTTCTCTGAGGACATCTATAAAAAGGAAGTACAGAGGATCCAAAATATAACTTCCTTCTCTAAAACAATTAAAAACCACACACACACACCTGACTCTAGAAAGGTTATTAGATGTTACAATCTCATTTTTACTGTAGCCAATAATGACATCACAACAAACATAAAACATATCTTCCTGCTTCCAGCTAAAACAATGAGAAATAAATATAATTTTTTTGTGTGTGTTAAAGGACTTATGTAGTTTGTACTACATAGACAGTTTTTGCTGATGGAACAAAATCAATTATACATTAAATACTTATTAATGAATAAATGAATGTATTAAGTAACCAAATGGAGTTTCCCTTTCTGTTCTCAGAATGTACCATCTATAAGGAAACTTTGAAATTCCCTTGTGATTTTACTGAGCTTTATTCTTAATAGGACAAGTGTTTAGCATCTATCAGCATATCTGGGGCTGTGGGAGTGTGATAGATGAAGAAAATATCTCTAATTTACCCTACCGATTTAAAGCTTTCTAAAAATTCTGAACAAAAATGACAGGTAACCGTGGTGAAAAGCAAATGAGGCAGATTTAGGGATTCAGGACTTGTCTTTCTAATTTAGTGGCTTGTGTCTTTCTGACCTGCTGCTTTACTCAATTGATATTCGTATCAATTATTCATGTGCCTGTTCTCAGCCTGGCCCTAAATCTGATCATCCCATCATGTAGTCATCCGGTTGGGTGTCTCTCTAGAGCTTCTGGTCTCCACTTCCTTTTCACATCTGTGAGAGGCCTGCTGCTTAAAAAGTACCCAGTTTAGGAAGGCAAACACTACCCTTCCCGTCATTCCCACTTTGTTGGTTTCAATTTTGGAACGAAAATACTTCTGAAATAATTAAATTTCCTAATTTAATTTTAGCATTAAAATACACATATTCAAAACAGTTTAGTAGTTCAAGTCGACTATTTCATCAGTTTTCAAATAGTCTTTCACAGCTTGCATTTCACCACTTTTAGCCTCTCTAAGCCCTGAGCTGTTTCTCTGTACTCAAGGTTGACCCCTCTGGCTTGTAACTAAAAGCACCCATGATATGGGCCTATTTTATTTTTTCACCAGCTTTAAAGAGCTTTTTAAAAGGGTGACAGTAACAGCGCTTTAACTCATATAATAAAAATGTGGAAAGCAGTTATTTATACCTGTGACTTTGTCATGTGCCTAAACATTTTAATATCAGGAAACTTGGATCATTTGTATTTGCCTTAAAAAAAATGCTGGAGACACTTAGCATATCCTTTCATTAAAGAGAAGTAATTTAATGATTCCCATCCTGAGATGATGCTTTATCATAGCACATGTTTCTAGAAATTTACCTTGGGTTCATTGTAAAGAAAATTTAAAATGATCAAAACCATGGTTTACTTTTCAAGGATTCTGATAAACGGTCTTGGCAAATACAGTTTCTCAAGTCATGTTTCAGCCTCCTGCCATTTATTTTCCTGGACTGAAACCTGTCAATTTGAAATGTATTGGCACTATTGCATGAAATGAGGTTTGGAGGATATTTGAGGAATGAGACCTAAAATTCAGTAGGGAAAATTGAGAGGATTATATTGAATAAAGTCTAGTAAATGGTAGTATTTGAACTGAGCTAATAGACAATAGAACAAGAAAGCTTTAAGCTTGACAAATTACAGTATAAAAGGCAATAAGAAAAAGCTGAGTTATCAGAATTTGGCACTGATAATATCTGGGGTAGCTGAGGAAAAAATGAGTGCATTTTGGTGTATGGTTTTCCTAGTGTTTCTCTCTGAGGGGATAAGGTATTTTCATAGCTGATCCTGTACATTATAGGCACATAATTAAAGTAAACTCTACTGGCACTAATGCAAAAATGCAAAGCAATTCATCAGATGGTAAAATAAGCACTGCCTAGCCACAGAGAGTTGTGAATTTGTATATAAAAGAAGCCATATCTGAAATGGATTATCTTTTTAAGGCAGAAAACAAAATAACTTATTCAGATCCCCTATTACTCAATATTGCCAGGGCTTTGGCTTCAAACTCCCAAGACAGCTGAGTGAAATAAGTTAAAATGCGTAGCACACTGTTATGTTGTAGATAGATAAACATAAGCGTGCCATTTAAAAAAACTACATGGACATAGGACTTTTTGCTTTTGTTGTGGTTCTTAGAGTAAAACCTCTGAAGGACAGGATCATGTTTTATAGGTCTTGTTTAATCATTAGAGTAAAAACCACATGAAGTGGATTGTGAAAGAGTTAAAGAAGAACAAATATTGAAAATGATTTTTCTGCAAGTACAGCAGCAGTTTGAATGCCAGCTGCAGCTTTTGCAAAATAAGCAGGAACATTCGACCCTTGTCCCATAGTAGTTATGGAAGGAGCAATTGTGAAAGGAGGACAGGGAAAGGTCATGAAGAGAAGGTGTGTGTGCATGTTTGCGTCTGTGTGTGTGTGTGTGTGTATATTTGAGTTTGTATCTTGGGAAAGGTGGAAACTGGGAAGGGAAAGGGAGTAGAAGAAATACTCCCGGATGTACTTCCCTTGACTGCTATGCTTTATGTCTGGATTCATTGGGCAGGCTAAATAACATCCAACTTGCCAAAAGGAGAAAGAACAGAGAGACTTGTGGAAACTGAAGGTCAAGAAAAACCCCAAAGGGAAAAACAGATTCAAAAGCATGAACAGACCAGCAAACTGTGAAGCTAGAGTGGGAGGTATAGCTACTGGTGGCCCCAAAGTTCAGAAAAATATGGCCAGTCATGCAGTGGAGACAAGTGCCATCTTCAGATTGGAAGGCTACTTCTTGGAATATTTAAACTGCAGTCTGTAGAAGTGTCTGCAGAGAGCAACAGAAGAGACTTAGAGTGAGTAAAGAATGGGTGAACAGTCCTCTGTGCCCAGATGAATACTCTGTACCAAGTGCAAATTGTAATGGATAAATGAAGAGTTTGGTTTTGTGACTGCTCAGGAAGTTTCTCTCATACAGCAGTGCAGAATACTGCATGAACATGGAGACGGATGAATGATAACAGGGCAGTGTTAGCAACAGTTGAGTCTGGAGGCCTTGTCCATTAGAAACTGGATTTATGTAAGTACAGATAGAATTTACAGCTTGTTGTATTTAGAGCTTTTACCTCTCTCAGTAGAAGACGACCATGATAAAAGTAAGAAAGATCAAAACAGAACCAGTACTGGTACTTGGACTTTGTGTGAAGAGAGACTGTTGATTAGAAGAGCATCCCACCTGAGAGATACGTGTTGTCATTAATTATGTGCATGCTCATATCAGTCATTTTAGAAAATTACCGCATATTTTACCCTCTAAAGCATTTTTTCTCTGAAAGTATATTTTCTTTTCTATTGCAATTTAAATGTATACCCTAAATCCCAAGTTGGAAAAGTCCATTAAGTAATCAGGTAAAAATATCTGACTCTGAGTGAATTCAAGCTGATCACATGGTCAGTTGTCTATTTCATTCATTTATTCATGCATGCATGCATGCATGCATCCATCCATCTATCCATCCATCCATTTACCCAGCCAGCAAATAGTTATTGTAAACATACAGTGCACTTCACACTGGAATACAGGTATTAACAAGATATCCTGCCTGCCCAGGGATTACAGTCTATAGGTAAAAAAAACACCAGTTATTTAAAGCAGAGAAATCAGTGTCTCAAGAGAAGCTTTCACAGGGTGCTATTGGAAATGACAGAGGGCTCCTGAGTTTGTATACTGAGACCCAAAATGAATGAAATAGTTTTTCTCATACCTGACATTCTGGGTACAAAACTGCAGGGCTGGTGTGGTGGTTCCATAATACCGAAGCTCTAGGTTCCTTCTATCTGGTTGTTTTGCCATTTCCAGTGTGTTACTTCATCTGCATGGTCCACGATGGTCCGCGCCGGCCATCAGGAAAGGGAAAGTGGGGGAGTTGCAGCCACTGAGAATTCTCTTAAGGGCACAACTCAGATGATGAACACATCCTTTCAGCTTACCTATCATTGGCCAGAAATTAGTTTTATGGTCATGTTTAACTGAAAGGTAAGTGAAAAATGGAAATATATTCTTTCTTGGGAATAGAAATGGAAATATATTCTTTCATATATTCTTTATGCCTTCAGCTAAAAATTGAGAGTGTTATTGCTATCAGGAACAAGCAAATCATGGGTTAGGGAGAGGGTAACCAGCATTCTCTGCCAGAGAACCCACTTCAGTGTGTGAGTTAACAGAAGGGTCTTCAAGTGTGAGTGTGAGTTGTCCAGGCCAACAGCATGGGAAATGGTGCTCCAGGACGAGCATGTGCATTAGGTCACTATGAACACAGTGACCTGAGCACAGTGTCTTCCATGCGCTAGTTATTTGTACACTTGGGACCCTTCGGACAGCTGAATACAGACCAGCCGTGATTGGGACAAAATGGTACTCAAACAGAGACTCTTCCTCTTTTTGGTAAATGTGATATTACTCTTAGCTAAAGGAGCAAAATAATTGCAGGATACATGCTCATAGTCTTTGAACCTGTCTCTACCCTTTAAGCTTGAATTCTTTGTTGTCATTGCCAAGTTCCTGGGCCTCTGATGTACCGACTAGGATGCTGGGTAGAAATGAAGCATAAAGAATTCTGCTCACATCAGAAAATGCTGCTCTTGGAGGTCAATAATGGAACAGAAGGCTGGGGGTGCTTTTGGAAACACAAAGATAGAAAATTCAGGGGATTGATTGCTTCAATCCATGGGAGTTAAGAGAAAAATCTATCCAAAAAAGATTATAGAAAAAATTTCTTTGTATTACGTGTCGTATTCCTGGTCCCTCTTTTGCTGCCTCTTCAAGACAGTTCAGTAAACTCATATATTATTCTTTGGTACTTTGGGTCATCTGACTTTTATTTCTTTTGGATGAAACAACTGTACTAAGATTCGAGACTGGAGTAAGAAGACACCATTTTATTTGAAGGACTTAATATATTACTCTTGTCCAAGTGTTTTTTGAACTTTTAAAAATCAATAAGCTGAATAGGTGGCTGCCCATATAATGAAACCTTGGGTTCTAGAAAGAAAAAAAAAATTCACCAACTGTCTCCCCTGCCCAGTTTCCTTGAATCTATCTTTTGATATTCTACCTTTTGAATTAAGCAGTGACTTGTAATTCTCCAAAGATGTAGCTGTTCCTCAGTGGAGCAACTTACTTTGTCTCTAACATTGTAGTGTAGATTAATTTAAATTTCAATTGTCTGATTACTGGAGAAGCTAGGGCCTCAGGACAGAAGGGACAAAACACCTAGCTGAGAGAAGGTATTTGAAATGGGAGTGGAGTAAAAGTTTAGAAGTAGGAAAAGACAAATTTCATCTAATTTTTCGCCTAAGGCTGACGCAGCCATCTACATTTAAAAATGCAAATTAAAAAATATGTATTTCTCAAGGAATTCCTGTTTTATAGAGGTAAAAGGCAATATTTCTGACCAGAAAGACTGGGTTTTTTTCCATGTAGTATTACTTCTTAAGGCAAAGTTTTCTCTGGAATAAATGAAAGACATTTGCTATGTTTTCTCTAGATATACTTCTAAGCCTTTCAACAAACATGAGAAAAGCTAGAAAGGAATCTTCCTTCCATGAAAACCTATTTTTATAGGGTGGATTTAAAAATCCATCATGTTTGTCAAAATATGACAATTATTTATCACACTTGATAGACTTCAGGGCTGTTTGGTGGACTTATTTTCTTTATTTTCTGTAAGCAATCCCTGTTCTTCTTTTGATAAATGAATACAAACAACATTTACAGACTGACATATTTTTCCCAGAGCAATCATCATTGGATTTAATGATCACCAGTGATGATTTTTTTTCTCTTTTTTTAGCTCTAATTCCAGACTATAATGGAACACAAAAGCAGGTTTATGTGGCAAGCCCCGTTTGAAGGATAAGTATAGTTTCAAAACCCCAGGGAGATGTCTTGTTTATAAAGCTCTTTCTTCCATTAACACTACCTGACCTTCAGGGTGGTCTCACATAGCCCTCCAGTGCCACAGATAACAAGCCTCAGGATGACTAAGACTATATATGTCACAAATCCTCGATAGCAGAAAACCCAAATTATCTTGTCACCATTTCACACAAATGAGATAGAAGCCCAAGGTAAGGACGATGACTGTTTCCCACAAGATGGCAGTGGTCTTTGTGCAAAGAACAGAAGCATAGCATTCACTGGGTCCGATACCCACTGTGACAAAATTTTGCCCTTGTGAATTTAATACTTATGAAAGCCATGCCATGGTTGTTTTCTCTGCCACGGGCTGAGTTCTCAAGAAAAATTAACCCTATTTTCATAGGAGAGGAAAAAAAAATGCTACATATATAGTATAATGTCTTATATGTCTTTCTCTAAGGAGCCAAAAGTATTTTGCAGCTGTTATTTAATTAACCTCACACTATGCCTCTGAGGCAGGAGAAAGGAATTGCTGTATATCCTATATATCACAGTGAATTTAAATAATTTACTGATAGCATTCAGAGGGAGAAATGGTGGCACAGGAGATAAAATATTTGTTGAGTTCTAATGCATAGCCCTAATAATTAAACCAAGCTGATTTTCTGTAGAAGCAAAGTTATATGTTTAGGGAAGAGATCCTATTTAGTGCATATGAAAAAATAAATTTTTCACAAATACAGATTCCAGAACAGTGGTTTTCCCATTTTGATTTGAGCGCTTAAGTACATTAGCTTGTGAGTTTATTCCTTAAGAATACTGGGGAGCTTTCAAAACGCAAAATCCTGGAGTTCTGTCCCCAGACATTCTACTTGCATAGATCTGGGATAGGGCTTAGGAATTTGCATATTTTAAATATAACTCAGGTGATTCTGAGACCTGTGGTTTTGCCCACACTTTGAGACACTGCTCTATGAGCCTCGAGTAGTATACTGGTAGGATACAGAAATTGACCCAATTTTCTGAAATTAAAAGAACCTAATTTCTTTGGAGAAAGATGTTCTGTTTTACATAAAAACTTGAAATATAACACTTTTCCTCAGTTTGAAGGGTAAATCCATAAGTGAAATTATTATGCCTTATTCATAAGTTTAATTTAAAAATCAGTTAAAATTGTAAGCATAATTCTTTTTAAACTGTACTGTCAGAAGAGTAACTATAATGATTAAAAAAATTGACACATGCTTTATCTTTCTCTTAAGTTCAGTGGTCACATTTGAGTAGGTTTTAGGTAACTGGATTCTAGTCTACCTAGAATCTTGTACTTTTAGAACTAGAAAGGACCCTAAAGATATTCAGGTGCCAGGTGTGATATTAAAATTAATGTACTCTGGTAACATGAATCTCTTCTTCTTCTGAGTTAGAAATCCACACAAATCTTTTTACTTGGTTTTATCTGCTTGTTCAATTGGACCTATATAAGCACTTGCAATAGTTAATAAAATGGTAAATTTGATTGAATCACTGAGTCAACAGATGCCACATTCCTAGAGGTATGAGTCCATGATGCAGGATTTTCAAGGGAGTTGGTGGGAGACTGCATGACAATGGCTGTGTGACTCGTAGTAACCCTTCCCTGGCATTGAGGCTACAAATGGGTCAAGGGTTGGATTTTGAAGCCGGACTTCCCCAGAGGGCTATTGGTGTCCTGAGATTCTCACTCTCTTACACTGTTTCTGCCTTCCTTCAAGTCAAAAGAGAAGTGATTTAAAGAGAAAGCAAAGACTTAATTTGGCCTCCTGGTGGTTTGGTGAACATAATGATGGATGTATATTTCCTACCTGGCAAGCCTTATGGCAAGAGAAGGGCCGTCAGTCTTCTTTGACAGCCAGGTTGCTCTCAGAATAGCTGCATTCTTAAGTCATCATATTCCTGCCAGTTCATGGCAGTGCCTGGCTTCCTAATGTTTACCAGTTTACTAAAGGTAAGGGGATATCTTATTTTTGTATTAATTTGCATTTCTCTGATAACCAGTGAAACTAAGCATCTCATTAAATGCTGTTACATTTTATATTTTTTCTTTACATTGCTTATTCATATTCTTTGTCCATTTTTCTACTGGGGTTGCTATTTTTTTCCTATTGATTTATATAGGTTCTGGGTAGATTGTAGGATTCTAGGATATGTTTGTGTGTATAGCATATCCTCGTGTAATTCTTAGATGCTTCAGAAATTATAAGTATATTCTCCCATCTGTCAAATTGTCTATTAACTTTGTGTCTGATATCCTTCATCATATAAGCTTCGTTAATTTGGACGCAATCAAATTCATTCTTTTTTTTTTTTTTTTGTCTTTATAATTTTGTTTAAGCAGTAGTAAGACTTGCTTAGGAGACAGAGATGTTTACCCATGTTTTCCCTATTGGTTACAAGTTAATTACCATCTATATATGTTTGTATTTATGCAGAGATGCACAAATAATTATTTTTATTCTGCTTAGTCTAGAAAATAATTAAGATAATCTATAATAAAATAATTATATAATAAAGCTACTGCTATAAAAATAGATACATCTGAAGTATCAAAAACAGGTGAGACAATTTAAAACTATCTGAGCTAATATTTCTCAGTTTGAGGTCTGTGGGCTATTTGCATCATAATTATTTTGGATTGTCATTAGATAGGTAGATTTGAGGCCCTTATCCCAGACCGGGTTACTCAGAATCTCTTGGTGTAGACCCAGAAATCTTTATTCTTAGTGTGACTTTTGAGATATTCTGAATGTATACTAAGAACTGTTTTTATTTTTATTTTATTTTATTTCATTTTGTTTTTTTTGCGGTACGCGGGCCTCTCACTGTCGTGGCCTATCCCGTTGCGGAGCACAGGCTCCGGATGCGCAGGCTCAGTGGCCATGGCTCACGGGCCCAGCTGCTCCGCGGCATGTGGGATCTTCCCGGACCGGGGCACGAACCCGTGTCCCCTGCATCGGCAGGTGGACTCTCAACCACTGCGCCACCAGGGAAGCCCTAAGAACTGTTTTAATACTACTAATCTAAGAGTACTAAGTTTGAGCTTTAAATTAAGATCTAAGCTTTTAGGCTGTGCTATGAGGAAAACATTATAAGATATAAATCCTAATTATGTGACAAAATAAATGCATAAATTCTTTAGGAGAAATAAGCTTTTTCCTGATTCTAAATTCGCAAAGGATATATCCCCATCCATGCTGAATCTGCATAAATCCTTTTGCAGAGGACCCCAAACAATATAAGACAATCTCTGTAACAAGGTTTTTAAAGAATATTTGGTAATGTTTTTCACCTGGTCCTTGGTTTATTTAATCTTCAAGAGAAACTGAGAGCAAAACAGAGTAACTGCATGAATGCATTTTCACAACTGAGTTTGAATTTGTTTTTACCCTGTATTGACATTAAGAATGACTAATTCAAATTGTATTTCATTGTGAGGAATATTTTGGGGCAAAGAGGACAAGGTAAAGACAATCATTACAGGGCTCCCTCTTAGGGAGTCCTGGTTCAAAATTTTTACGTCAAGATGTAGTGTCGATTTGAACATTGGAAAAATATTAACGTTGAGTCGAGGGTCATGTAGGTTGTTATACAATGGGAGGAGTATGCGAAGAGCAGTTGACTACTGGAAACTGAATTCTTCAAGGACTCCTGAAGTGCTCTTTCTTTCTACTCCAAAGCTTTCCATTGCTGATCAAGAGATGAAAGCCCGAGGAGTCCTTGGTATTGACTTTGTTGTTAGATATCCTACTTAAGACTCACTTTTGATAATGTGTCAGAGTTACTATAATTTGATTAAAAGATATTTAGCCCTAGTTCAGTGTACTTAGAATCATAGAACTTTAGAGTTAGAAAGAAACTTAAAAGTTATCTAGCTCAATGCCTCATTTATGTGAGAAAACTGAGGCCCAAAGAAGGAAGGTGACCTGGCTTAGATTATTCATTTTTTGGCAAAGCTGAGGGTAGAATTCAAGACTCCTGAGCCAAAATGCAAGAGAAAATCGAGGACAGAGCTTTATCCTGGAGAAAATTGGACTTGAGACAACTTCTGAGGTAGAGTTTCTCCCTGTCTGCCAACTTCCAGAGAAGTGCAGAGGGAGATTAAGAGAGCACTTTAGACACATTTTAAAATTTTGAGATAATTGTCGATTTGCACACCGTTGTAAGAAACAATACAGAGAGTTACCTTAAATTAATAGAATAAAAGTACTACAAAAATAAGGCCATTCTGAGGTGATACCCTTATTAAATTCTAAAACTTTGGTTAGAATTTGGATATTAGATAAATATTTAGGAAAAATACGTGTAAGATAAATAATCTTAAGAATGTGATAAGAAAATATGGGGATTTGGATTTGATCAACACAGTTGTAGTTAGAATTTTTGCAGGTGTTGACATCAATATTTATTGAATAGGGAGTTCCTAAGCAACAGGCATAAAGATTCAGTTAAGCAGGACAACTAAGCTCTAGAGTCTGCTATACAACAATGTACCGATAGTCAACAGTAATGTATTGTTCACTTAAAATTTGTTAGGAAGATAGATTTCATATTAAGCCTTCTTACTACAAATAAAAGGAATGGTTCTTTAGACCTGAAGCAAGCACACTATGTACAGAAGGTAAGCAACATTTTAAAACATAAGGTGGGGACACCAAAGCAATTCTTGCTGACAAAAATGAAAGGAAACTTTGTTTGGAAAATAATATTTCTGGATGACAAAAAATGAATTGGATCTAGATATTTCAGGAGGATATTTTCAGTGAAGATATAAAGAAGTTAAAATTTATGATTGCCCGTAATCGACACCTAACATGTATGAGAGAGTTATTTCTAGAATTCCTGTTGAGTCAAAACAACAGGAATATCAGCAGGACCAAATCCATGTCTTGAATAGTTGGTAGTAGTAGTAATAGCTCAGGATAGCTCTTCTTAACTAATTAAGTCAAGGGCAGTGTCAACAGACCAAACTTATGTAATTTCTAAGTCACATTTAGAATGAAAGAGACCCATTCTTACTTTTATACAAGCAAACAAACAAATCAATAAATGAAATGCTCTTTTAACAGATTCTGGTGGGGAGGTCTGGGACTGACCTTGTCCAAGATAAGGCTCACATGTCATTATTTTATTGCTTGCTCCACTGCCTGACAGCAAGGTTACTGGCAGCTTAATCCTAATTTCTAAAGCTCTGTCAACAACAATTTCTTTTTCTTCAAAATGGGATTGAAGTTCTGTGAAATGATTTAAAGTTATTTTTAAAAAAAGCTCTCTTAAAGCCAAGCAAGAACTAAGAAATAACATCTTTCCATCTTTCGTTAGCAATCTTAGAATGGCAAAAGTTTAATATTAACCAAATTACTATAAACATTCAGGAAATATCCAGGGATGTGACATAATTGGAATCTCATGAAACTCAGTAAGTTTTTAACTAACTGAAGATTTTGGAAAAAATATAGTTTTTATATGATTTAGTCTTTTCTAATTTTCTCACAACCATTAACAGTAATTTTTCATTTTCTGATTGACCATACTGGATATTTTAAAATCCTTCCCTGCAAGCACTCAAACAAAGCCTTCAATATTTCATGTGCTTACTACTTGTCATTGGTTAAGAATGAAGGCTAAACAGTCAAAACTTCATTAATTGCTTTAAAAATTTAACTCTCATCATTGAATTATTAATCAGAAAATCAAAGTGACAGATAAGTTGTTCAAATTAGAATAACTCGCGGGGGGCCAGGATGGAGAACTATTTGGATGGATTCAGCAAATCTGTGGGTGTGAGATACCAGCACACTGACCAGGACATTCATTGGCTGAGACAATAAAGAGCAGCAGGCACGGGTAAGGTTAGGAAGTTGGTGAAGCAGGTGTGTAACTGTTATCCCCTGACACATGACAACCTGGACCTTTAGAAGGTGAGGTTGTTCAGAAAACATTAGGATTTTTAAAATGAAACCCTTGACCTGTGTATAATCAGGTAATCGGCAAGAAGCCATAAAATATTATACTTTTCAAGTGAAGTGGTTTGAAAGCATACCCTTATCAGGGTAACGCCATGTTTTGTTTTGTTTTGTTTTTCTGCGGTACGCGGACCTCTGACTGTTGTGGCCTCTCCCGTTGCAGAGCACAGGCTCCGGACGCGCAGGCTCAGCGGCCATGGCTCATGGGCCGAGCCGCTCCGCGGCATGTATGCATTTTCCCGGACCGGGGCACAAACCCGTGTCCCCTGCATCGGCAGGCGGACTCTCAACCACTGCGCCACCAGGAAAGCCCAGGGTAACTCCATGTTTTAAATTCCCTTTATTGATAAACCAGAAACTAAATTTTCTTTTTTAAAATTATAGTTGATTTACAATATTACATTACTTTCAGGTGTACAATATAGTGATTCAATAGTTTTGTAGATTATACTCCATTTAAAGTTATTTTAAACTATTAGCTATATTCCCACTGCTGTACAATATATCCTTGTAGCTTATTTCTTTAATATATAGTAGTTTGTACCTCTTAATCCCCTCCCCCTACGTTGCCCCTTCCCTTTTCCCTCTCACCACTGGTAACCACTAGCTTGTGCTCTGTGTCTGTGAGTCTGTTTCTGTTTTATTATATTTATCTGTTTGTTTTATTTTTTAGATTCCACATATGAGTGAGAACGGAGTTTTTGTCTTTCTCTGACTTCACTTAGTATGATAATCTCTAGGTTCATCCATGTTGTTGCAAATGGCAGGATTTCATTCTTTTCTATGGCTGAGTAATATTTCATTGTATAAATATATGCCACTGGGCTTCCCCGGTGGCGCAGTGGTTGAGAGTTCACCTGCCGATGCAGGGGATACGGGTTCGTGCCCCGGTCCGGGAAGATGCCACATGCCGCAGAGCGGCTGGGCCCGTGGGCCCTGGCTGCG
>NW_006788075.1:320050-380305 GCF_000442215.2 Lipotes vexillifer
AAAAAAAAAAAATATATATATATATATATATATGCCACATCTTCTTTATCCATTCATCTGTTGATGGATACTTAGGTTGTTTCCATATCTCAACTATTGTAAATATTGCTGCTATGAACATTGGGGGTGCATGTATATTTTTGAATTAGTGCTTTGGGGGTTTTTTTGGATATATACCCAGGAGTTGAATTGTTGGATCATATGGTAGTTCTATTTTTAGTCTTCTGAAGAGCCTCCATACTGTTTTCCAATTTACATTCCCACCAACAGTATGCTAGGTTTCCCTTTTCTCCACATCCTTGCCAACATTTGTTATTTGTGGACTTTTTGATGATAGCCATTCTGACAGATGTGAAGGGATATCTCATTGTGGTTTTGATTTGCATTTCTCTGACAATTTGCCATGTTAAGCATCTTTTCATGTATATCTTCTTTGGAAAAATGTCTATTCACGTCTTCTGTGCATTTTAAAATCAAGTTGTTTGTTTTTTTGGCTAGAAACTAAATTTTCTTATGAAAACCAAGAGTTTCTCATCCACTCTTTTTTTCCCAGAGGTTATAATCTTCTGAACTAACACAACACAATCTGTTCACTGATGTGAATCACCTGTTCTGCCATTATGAGCACCCAGAGGCTTATCTTTGAGAAGTGGACTGCTTATCCAGGGTGAGGTTACCAACACTGGATTATTCTTCTATTTTAGCTTCTTTCTCTAGGGGAATAATAGTAATAATTGAATACTTTTGTTTTACCTTGTGAGGAAAGATAACAACACGTTTAAACTTACTTTCCTTTCATTAATTGTTCATAATTGTACTTTCTAAGTTTTTACTCACATAAACACATACCCCAGTGTAATCCTAGGTTATATTTCTCTTACAGTCTATGAATAGAAACCTTTAAAATTCTGCATCCGTATTTTCGGGACATGAATTAATTATTTGAAACTCTTCACCACCTCTTTTGACTATCTTAGCTTATTATCATGGTAACCATATTCTCTAAATGTTAACCTGAAAACAGTACAAATTAAGAAGATATATTTTACCTCCTTTTCACTATATCAGTGTCTGGTTGATCAATGGGGGAAGTATAATAAGGCCAGGATTACAGACTCTTTATTAGTTAATATTAAACACATGGATTTGAGAAATTAGGTGAATTTTCCACCTTTTTGCATCTTGTGCCTTGGTTACCAGGAAGCTATGTGAAGGTAGTTTGAAGGACAAAGGGAATTTTGAGATGAGAGATCATTGTCTTTAGTAGTCAACAATTTATTTCTAAGGGAAATGTAATTTTACATGGGAGTTGTATGAGGATCATCAATTGCACGGTGTAAATGGTTCTTATTGCATTCTCCTGTCATTCCAATTGGGATCATGAAAGATAATCTTAAGTTGGGCCTGATATGCATCTATAACTATTGATAATTTAGAGAGAAGAGTTCACGCAATAGATCTATCGTTTCAAGAGAGTGACAACTGTAATTCTGGTCTTTCAACTTATAAATAAAATTTGCCTGACATTATGAATGACCCAGCTAGAATATGATGGCTCAAATCATGCCCTATTGTGACTTCTTGATCGTTCAGAAAAATAATACCTTTATTTTCAGTTGAGAGCACAGATTTGAAGATATCTCATAGGCCATTGGTTCTTCAAATTCTTTACAGTTCTTTTTAGGCTGGGCGAGTAAGACTGGGACCCACCTACCCTATCTGTTCACACTTTGGGTAGGGAAAACATTGTAGTTTCAATGCATAAGTATACTTTTGTTGAGGTACTAGGTTTGTATCTGCTTTAGAGCCAGGAGAATGGATAACACCTATTAACCCTAAACTCTAAAATCTATTGATTGGAAAGTTATAGCCCATAAGTACTGTTAACATTATGGGGTTAACTGATAACTCTGTACAAACTTAATTGATAAAGATAGACTAACACTAATTTCAAGTTGAGAAGTAAGAACAGCAGTGACTGAAAACCTTAAGTGACTTAAAACAGAATGAATGATGCATGGAAAAATTAAATGGTCTATCTGAAAATAGTGGGCCATATATTTGTATGCAAGCGTATCAGGAACTTGAAAGTTTGGCCATTGAGTGGCAGCTAGGAGGTTCCAGATGAAGGATAGGCAGGGGAGGTCTTTCTTTATCTCCCAGGCACCCCTTTGTGTGATTTCATGATGAATTCTTTTCCCCTGCCTGTTACATCCCTCTCAAAGCTACTGTCTGACTTCTACCTGACTTTGCCAACGAGTGTCTGTGTACCTCCTGTATTCACTAATACATCACTTACATAAAGTACACTTTAATTGAAGATTTGAAATCATGGTGGCAGTCTACAGCATAGCAGGCAACAGAGAATAACCTAAAACCACTGTTCTTACATTCCTTGCCATCTCTGCCTTGGGGATTCCTTATGATTATATCTTTCCTTGACCTTTGTGTGTTAATGGAATCTCCCTTACTCTCAAGAATATTCCTTCCGATCACACTCAAAATTTTGCAAAGGTCTTGAAATAAGATTCAAAATTATAATATTTCATTAACATATCCTAGTTCAAATTCTTAGGCAGTCCTTGTTCTCCCACGAAGTAAAGAAAAATCTCAGCATTTTTTTCTCTTTCTCTCTCTATATTACACATAAGTAAAAATGGAAGTTATGGAATTCCTTGGCATTCACCAATGACATCAGAAGAAAGAACTTTCATTTTTGGTGAAATGAAAGCAGCTCATCAAAAGAATTTTGTGTGTGCTCCTAACTATTCTTTGTTAATAATTATTCTTGTATCTGTTATTCATACATCATTCAAGAGTAGTCAATACTACCTGTGCAAATTCAAACTATTTTTGCTTGTATATAAATATCACTTTGGTGTTATAGGATTGGCATATTAAAAAGTATTCTAAATTATATTTGAATGTAGAATTCCATAGTCAATGTGTAGCATTCTCTTAGTGATTTTCAGTTCAAAAAATCCAAATTTTCAATAGTTTTAATGGAGCAGTAAAAATAGGATATTTTTTATCTTGGTGGTAGTGAAGACTTGTTTTTTTGTTTGTTTGTTTTTCTTGTGGATTCAGATTTTCTGCTACAGTCTGGTGAATTTTTCTAGGGAAGGTAACCTTTATAACAATATTTAATTTTTTAAAAATATATAAATTTTTTGAAATTCTATAGAACTTAATGAAATAAGAGAGAATTGTAGTTTAAGCTTAAGAGTATTAAAACAATGATTAAGAGCATTAATTTGAACCTCTTACATTTTACTAAAGAAATACCAAGAGATTTAACACTGCTTTTCCTTTGAAGGCAAAGTCTCTTTCTCCCATGCTTTATTCCTTTCTGATCCTTTCTGACTTTTACTCCTGTCCTTTCTTCTTGGCTTTCTTGTCCAAAGAAGTGTATGCCTATAAGTATATGTTCAGGCTCAATTAATCCTGATATTTATTTAACCCCATGTTAAGATACTTTGATATCATTCTTATATACAATTTATGCCTAACCATTTTTTTCCAAATTGGGAACCCCAAGGTCCCAAAGTTTGGTTTGCTTATTTGTTTATATAGATATTCTTTGGTTAGTAAATTTCCTCGTATCACAAAAATTTAAGGTTAGTAAGCTATAATCTACCAAATTTCAGCTGTTAGGTTTAATAGGTCTTAGTCCCATCCTCTTGGCTACACGGTGTTGTGTCTATCAGACAGCTTCTAGTAAAGCATTATGGATGATATGAAGACTATGACTAAACCTAAAATTACATTGAGCAGGCACTGTAAATCTCTTTCTTGTTTAATGCTGTGCCATGTATCAATAACAATAGTAACAGCTAAAGCTGCTGATTTGAAGATGTCTGTCAAACGCATGATGATTAATCCCACTTTTCTCCTTCTGAGTTTGGATTCAGTAAAAACAATATGCACAATTCAAATATAGAAGCATGATACTAGTTTGATTTTTTTTTTCTGGTAAAGCTGGACTGTAGACTTGCCACCACAATCAGATTTCTTGAGACTTGCCCTCATTACATATTTGTGGTGGCCATTTTAGAAGAGACTAAAAGTAGACATTTGGCTAGATGCATGGGTAATCAACATGCCTTATATTCCAAAGGAAGAGCTAGGCTTCTAGTTTGACTTCTAGAAGGAAAGCCATGGGCTGTGATCTCACTGTGCTTCCTATAGAGCAGGGGAAGAATATATTTCTGCTTCCTGGTGAGAGGCTATTGCAAAAGGGGAACCTTGGGAAAGCAGAGTCATTCTTGCTTATTGGTTTTCTAAACCTTACCAATAAGATAAGTCACTCTTCCTAACTAATGGTGGGGGGTGGGGAGGGAAGGGAAGGGAAGAGAGAGACTGAGAGAGGAAGATGGCTTCTCAATATTTCTGAACCTAAAAGGCAGTCAATCGTACTTCACAGGCAAAAGTAAGAACATCTGGAGAGGGAGAGAGAGTCCCCACTTTAATAACTAACATTTAGTGACCACTTATTATGTACCAGGTACTGTTCTAAGAACTTTACATTTGTAGTCTTATTTAAAGCCTCATAGTAATCCAGTAGGATACATACTTTTTTATTTAACTGTCTAGCATTCCCATCTTCTGCTAATAACCCTTTGTTTCCTTAGGAGAGCTGATCTTACATGATCTACAGAGTTCTAGTAGAGCTTCCAAATATGTACCCACTGGAGTAAGACATGTGCTGTTAGCTAAAAACAGATAAATTCATGAAGGGTTGATAGATTATTTGGTGGATGTATGTGGCAGTTAGTCATGACTGTAAAAGTAGTCTATAAACCTACGAATAAGAATAGAAACTCTCTTGAAAATCTTGGCCAAAGATTCTGCAGTTGCAAGGATGTTATGCTTTTACCTGAAGATTTACTGTTTCTTTATATTTTATTTAAATACTTGATTTGATTTCATTTTAATCATTGCTGTCACTATTACCACAATTTAACACATTGTGCTCCTTGAAATGTTAGATTCCTCTTTCTGATAATCCATCCATGTTCTATTCTTTTACAGGATTCCCATCACATTACTCTTTACATTCAAACCATTAGAATTATATAAACATAGTAGGCCTGGAGGTTTATTTGCCTTTAGCATTTCCTTCTGCATTCTTATTTTATTTTATTCTTCCTTTTATCTCCAGCTTTATTGAGATGTAGTTGACAAATGACATTGTGTAAACTTACGGTGTACAATGTGATCTGCATTCCTACGACCATTTCCCCACTATAGTCTTCAGTAAGGTTACAGATAGTTAATTCCAGCCAATTTACTAGAGACCTGTTTTCCCCATAGAGTAACTATAAATAAATATAAAATTGACAGTGGAAAATGAAGTTATCTTAATACAGTTTACATGGAGTATTTTGTTTGAGAATTTAGGATGTAGTTGGAAAAGGTAATCTTTTCATATCCTGGCATTCCCGTGATCCTTGGCATGCGTCATCATTTTTATTTTATGGAGGTGGGTAAGGGGGTTGAGAACTAGACACCAATTAATTTACCGGAAGTTACATGGACTTTATCTTCACTTGAGTGAGAGAGACACAAACACCAGGCTCCTCTGCTCCCTGTATCATCTTTCTTCTTGATTTATGTCTACTTGCGATGTAATATTACACCCAGGGCCTTCAGAGGTTAGTCATAGGTAAATGCCCATTAAACAATCATGAATTTGATCTATGTAGATTATTTTTATAAAACCTTATGGTGTTTTACTAATCACAATCTACTGGCATGTGATCCTAAATATCAAGATATAATGCCTTAGAGGAGCTTCAAGATGGCAGTAGAGTAAGACGTGGAGATCACCTTCCTCCCACAAACACATCAGAAATACACCTACATGTGGAACAACTCCTACAGAACACCTACTGAATGCTGGCAGAAGACCTCAGACCTCCCAAAAGTCAAGAAACTCCCCACGTATCTGGGCAGGGCAAAAGAAAAAAGAAAAAACAGAGACAAAAGAATAGGGATGGGACCTGCACCAGTGGGAGGGAGCTGTGAAGGAGGAAAGGTTTCCACACACTAGGAAGGCCCTTCACGGGCAGAGACTATGGGTGGCAGAGCAGGGGAGCTTTGGAGCCACGGAGGAGAGCACAGCAACAGGGGTGCAGAGGGCAAAGCGGAGAGATTCCTGCACAGAGGATCGGAGCAGACCAGCACTCACCAGCCGGAGAGGCTTGTCTGCTCCCCGCTGGGGTGGGTGGGGGCTGGGAGCTGAGGCTCGGGCTTCGGAGGTCGGAGGTCGGATCCCAGGGAGAGGACTGGGGTTGGCTGCATGAACACAGCCTGAAGGGGTCTGGTGCACCACAGCTAGCCAGGAGGGAGTCCGGGAAAATGTCTGGAGCTGCCGAAGAGGCAGGAAACTTTTTCTTGTCTCTTTGTTTCCTGGTGTGCAAGTAGAGGGGATTAAGAGCGCCGCCCAAATGAGCTCCAGAGATGGGTGCGAGCCACGACTATCAGCGCGGACCACAGAGACGGGCATGGGATGCTAGGCTTGCTGCTGCAGCCACCAAGAAGCCTGTGTGCGAGCACATGTCACTATCCACAGCTCCCCTCCTGGGAGCCTGTGCATCCCGACACTGCCAGGGTACCGTGATCCAAAGACAACTTCCCCAGGAGAACACACCGGATGCCTCACGCTGGAGCAACGTCACGCTGGGCTGTCCCGCTGCAGGCTCACCTGGCACTCCATACCCCTGCCTCCCCCCGGCCTGAGTGAGTCAGATCCCCCTAATCAGCTGCTCCTTTAACCCGTCCTGTCTGAGCAAAGAACAGATGCCCTCAGGTGACCTACACGCAGAGGCTGGGCCAAATCCAACACTGAACCCCAGGAGCTGTGCGAACAAAGAGAAAGGGAAATCTCTCCCAGCAGCCTGAGGAGCAGCAGATTAAATCTCCACAATCAATTTGATGTACCCTGCATCTGTGGAATACATGAATAGACAACAAATCATCCCAAATTGAGAAGGTGGACTTTGGGAGCAACAATATATATATATTTTTCCCTTTGTGAGTGTGTATGTGTATGCTTCTGTGTGTGATTTCATCTGTGTAGCTTTGCTTTTACCATTTGTCCTAGGGTTTGGTCTGTCCGTATTTTTTGGTTTTTTACTATAGTTTTTAGTACTTGTTATCATTGGTGGATTTGCTTTTTGGTTAGGTTACTCTCTTCTTTCTTTTTTTTTTTTTTTATTACTTAAAAAAACTTTTTTAATAATTATTTTTTATTTTAATAACGTTTATTTTACTTTATTTTATCTTCTTCTTTCTGTCTTTATTATTTTTCTCCCTTTTCTTCTAAGCCATGTGGATGACAGCCTCTTGGTGCTGTAGCCAGGCATCAGGGCTGTGCCTCTGAGGTGGGAGAGCCAAGTTCAGGACATTGGTCCACCAGAGACCTCCCAGCTCCACATAATATCAAATGGTGAATATTGCCCAGAGATCTCCATCTCAACGCCAAGACCCAGCTCTACTCAACGACCAGCAAACTACAGAGCTGAACACCATATGCCAAACAACTAGCAAGACAGGAACACAACCCCACCCATTAGCAGAGAGGCTGCGTAAAATCATAATAAGACAACAGACACCCCAAAACACACCACCAGACGTGGACCTGCCCACCATAAAGACAAGATCTGGCCTCATCCACCAGAACACAGGCACTAGTCCCCTCCACCAGGAAGCCTACACAACCAACTGAACTAACCTCAGCCACTGGGGGCAGACACCAAAAACAACAGGAACTATGAACGTGCAGCCTGTGAAAAGGAGACCCCAAACACAGTAAGTTAAGCAAAATGAGAAGACAGAGAAACACACAGCAGATGAAGGAGCAAGGTAAAAACCCACCAAACCAAACAAATGAAGAGGAAATAGGCAGGCTACCTGAAAAAGAATTCAGAATAATGATACTAAAGATATCTAAAATCTTGGAAATAGAATGGAGCAAATACAATAAACGTTTAACTAGGACATAGAAGAACCAAGATGCAAATCAATAAGAAATGAAAAAGGAGATGTAATAACTGACACTGCAGAAATACAAAGGATCATGAGAGATTACTACAAGCAACTATATGCCAATAAAATGGACAACCTGGAAGAAGTGGACAGATTCTTAGAAATGCACAACCTTCTGAGACTGAACCAGGAAGAAATAGAAAATATGAACAGACCAATGACAAGCACTGAAATTGAAACAGTGACTAAAAGTCTTCCAACAAACAAAAGCCCAGGACCAGATGGCTTCACAGGTGAATTCTATCAAACATGTAGAGAAGAGCTAACACCTATCCTTCTCTAACTCTTGCAAAATATAACAGAGGGAGGAATACTCCCAAATTCATTCTATGTGGCCACCATCACCCTGATACCAAAACCAGACAAAGATGTCACAAAGAAAGAAAACTACAGGCCAATATCACTGATGAACATAGATGCAAAAATCCTCAACAAAATACTAGTAAATAGAATTCAACAGCACATTAAAAGAATCAAACACCATGATCAATTGAGGTTTATCCCAGGAATGCAAAGATTTTTCAGTAATATGCAAATCAATCAATGTGATACACCGTATTAAAAAATTGAAGGAGAAAAACCGTATGATCATCTCAAAAGATGCAGAGAAAGCTTTCAACAAAATTCAACACCCATTTATGATAAAAACCCTCCAGAAAGTAGGTATAGAGGGAACTTACCTCAACATAATAAAGGCCATATATGACAAACCCACAGAAAACATCGTCCTCAATGGTGAAAAACTGAAAGCATTTCTGCTAAGATCAGGAACAAGACAAGGTTGCCCACTCTCACCACTCTTTTTTTTTTTTTTTTTTTGCGGTATGTGGGCCTCTCAATGCTGTGGCCTCTCCCACTGCGGAGCACAGATTCCGGACGCACAGGCCAGTGACCATGGCTCACGGGCCCAGCTGCTCCACGGCATGTGGGATCCTCCCAGACTGAGGCACAAACCCGCGTCCCCTGCATCAGCAGGCGGACTCCCAACCACTGCACCACCAGGGAAGCCCTCACCACTCTTATTCAACATAGTTTTGGAAGTTTTAGCCACAGCAATAAGAGAAGAAAAAGAAATAAAAGGAATCCAAATCGGAAAAGAAGAAGTAAAGCTTCTCAGCTTGCAGATGACATGACACTATACACAGAGAATCCTAAAGATGCTACCAGAAAACTACTAGAGCTAATAAATGAATTTAGTAAAGTAGCAGGATACAAAATTAATGCACAAAAATCTCTTGCATTCCTATACACTAATGATTAATAATCTGAAAGTGAAATTAAGAAAACACTCCCTAGGGCTTCCCTGGTGGCACAGTGTTTGAGAGTCTTCTTGCCGACGCAGGGGACACTGGTTCGTGCCCCGGTCTGGGAAGATCCCACATGCTGTGGAGCACCTGGGCCCGTGAGCCATGGCCGCTGAGCCTGTGCATCCAGAGCCTGTGATCTGCAACGGGAGGGGCTGCAACAGTGAGAGGCACGTGTACCACAAAAAAAAAAAGAAAAAAGAAAAAAGAGAACACTCCCATTTACCACTGCAACAAAAAGAATAAAATACCTAGGAATAAACCTACCTAAGACTCAAAAGACCTGTGTGCAGAAAATTATAAGACACTGATGAAAGAAATTAAAGATGATTCAAATAGATGGAGAGATATACCATGTTTTTGGACTGGAAGAATCAACACTGTGAAAATGACTATACTATCCAAAGCAATCTACAGATTCAATGCAATCCCTATCAAACTAGCAATGGCATTTTTCACAGAACTAGAACAAAAAATTTCACAATTTGTATGGAAACACAAAAGACGCTGAATAGCCAAAGCAATCTTGAGAAAGAAAAATGGAGCTGGAGGAATCAGGCTACCTGACTTCAGACTATACTACAATGATACAGTAATCAGGACAGTATGGTAATGGCACAAAAACAGAAATATAGATCAATGGAACAGGATAGAAAGCCCAGAGATAAACCCATGCATATTTGGTCACCTTATCTTTGATAAAGGAGGCAAGAATATACAGTGGAGAAAAGACAGTCTCTTCAATAAGTGGTGCTGGTAGAACTGGACAGCTACATGTAAGAGAATGAAATTAGAACACTCCCTAACACCGTACACAAATATAAACTCAAAGTGGATTAAAGACCTAAGTGTAAGGCCAGACACTATCAAACTCTTAGAGGAAAACCTAGGCAGAACACTCTATGACATAAATCACAGCAAGATCCTTTTTGACCTACCTCCTAGAGAAATGGAAATAAAAACAAAAATAAACAAATGGGACCTAATGAAACTTAAAAGCTCTTGCACAGCAAAGGAAACCATAAACAAGACAAAAAGACAACCCTCAGAATGGGAGAAAATGTTTGCCAATGAAGCAACTGACAAAGGATTAATCTCCAGAATTTGCAAGCAGCTCATGCACCTTAATATCAAAAAAACAAACAACCCAATCCAAAAATGGGCAGAAGACCTAAATAGACATTTCTCCAAAGAAGATATACAGATTTCCAGCAAACATATGAAAGAATGCTCAACATCACCAATCATTAGAGAAATGCAAATCAAAACTACAATGAGATATCATCTCACACTGGTCAGAATGGCCATCATCAAAAAATCTACAAACAATAAATGCTGGAGGGAGTGTGGAGAAAAGGGAACCCTCTTGCAGTGTTGGTGGGAATGTAAATTGATACAGCCACTATGGAGAACAGTATGGAGGTTCCTTAAAAATCTAAAAATAGAACTACCATACGACCCAGCAATCCCACTACTGGGCATATACCCTGAGAAAACCATAATTCAAAAAGAGTCATGTACCACAATGTTCATTGCAGCTCTATTTACAATATCCAGGACACTGAAACAACATAAGTGTCCATCGACAGATGAATGGATAAAGAAGATGTGGTACATATATACAATGGAATATTACTCAGCCCTAAAAAGAAACAAAATTGAGTTATTTGTAGTGAGGTGGATGGACCTAGAATCTGTTATACAGAGTGAAGTAAGTCAGAAAGAGAAAAACAAATACCATATGCTAACATATATATATGGAATCTAAAAAAAAAAAAAAAAAGGTCATGAGGAACCTAGGGGCAAGATGGGAGTAAAAACGCAGACCTACTAGAAAATGGACTTGAGGATACAGGGAGGGGGAAGGGTAAGCTGGGACAAAGTGATAGAGTGCCATGGACATATATACACTACCAAATGTGAAATAGATAGCTAGTGGGAAGCAGCCGCATAGCATAGGGTGATCAGCTTGGTGCTTTGTGACCACCTAGAGGGGTGGGATAGGGAGGGTGGGAGGGAGGGAGGTCTAAGGGGGAAAAGATATGGGGATATATGTATAAGTATAATTGATTCACTTTGTTATATAGCAGAAACTAACACACCATTGTAAAGCAATTATACTCCAATAAAGATGTTAAAAATAAAAGATATAATGCCTTATAGATCGAGCATATATTGTACAAAATAATTGTGCAGAATTACTTTGGCTAATTTGGCTTCTACTTTAACACTGCGACCACTGTGCCTGAATGACCTTGAGTTTAAGAAAATTAGGAGCTTTAATAATTAGTTGGTGGGCCCCATATCACGTTAAGAGGTTCTATTAAAGCCATGAAAAATAAATAAAATGTCAGTCTCTATACTTACAAACCCAAGTCTCTTCACTTAATTACACTGCTAGGCTATCATAACATTTTCAGAACAGAAAAAAAAAAATCTTTTGAACAAATCTGTCCTCAGGTTGTCAGTCAATATTTTTATTTCAAAGGGGTAAATGCTTGCTGTAATCACCGTGTGATCTCTGCCTATATTAGATAACATTCTTCTTTCTTTTAAATAAGAAAACTCTTGGCTTATTGAGTTTTCTATGTACTAAATGATTCAAAGTCTTGGAAAGCACCTCATTGATTTTTGTTGAGTGAAGTTACTGGTTTAAATCTTTGGAATGTAAGATTATTGTTGATGTTTAAGTGTTGAAATAGTCACTGTGAGGAAAGTTGAGGACAATTAAATAAAATTCGAACTGAAATTTAGGATGAATTGGTATTTGCACAAGATATCAATAATTCAGAGATGAATATAACAGACCATTTGTATCCTGATTTTTTTGTCAGCCATATTGAAAAGAAGCATTTGCAATAAGAAGGCATTGATGTTTGTCTGTAAAGCGCTCTTCCCCAAGTCATAGCAGCTCCAAGATAAAAAGAAAATAAAACCAAATCTTAAAGTATTTTTCATAAAGGGAGCAAGTGTTCTTTTTTAGTTATCCATCTCCAAAAGAATTAGATTTGATGTAAAGATGTCAAAGAATTTTCCAGGTGTAAAATATTTTAGATAGCTATAAAGCAATAAAGTGGCAAATGAAAAATGAGACAAAATGAATTTATATATAAAATAGTTTATCATCAGTTATGCTAGCTGATATCTTGAAAATAGTGTTTGATGTAATATATGATTTAGCTGCATGTATGTGTGGCAATAAATTTAAGTCTAGAGTTATCCTTCAGTCATATAAAATATTGAACACAGTGTACCATTTTAAAATGTGTAGTGCACCATGTAGAGAGCAAAATGACAATCTACGATAATACTTTCTGACCCCAGCTCTCTGACAAAGACACAGTTTAACTTGTTTATTGACAAGGTAGATTATTATAGATTAGAGTGGTTCACAAAAGGTGGCAGCTCCTATTCTGCAGTAGTCCAACTGAGCTGTTCTTGAAAACCCCTCATCCGAGGAGCTCAAAATATTACTAATAGGTACTCTTATGTCTAAACATTTGTCTTCTAACTTTTTATTTGCAAAGAATTTGGAATCTTAATTAGTATTCATCAGTTATTCCTAGGAGACATTCTAGCATATTCAAGTCATTTAAAAATGAGTCTCTAAGGCCTGGGAACTCTGATTAACCCCTCAGGAAAAACTCTGTTAGGCCCCTTGGCCTCCAAAGCTCAACTCTGTCATTGCACAATTGACTCATATTTATGTCTTATGTAAGGGGAACACATCAGTTAGCCTTTTCAGAACCATTTTATTTTGTGAAGCTTGCTTTACCTCCATTTGTTTCTGTCCTTACATGATTATAAATAAGAATATCACTGATTTTTTTTAAGTGTCATGAACAACAGATGGTGCCCCTAAAAAGACTAGTTTGATAGTCAAGTCATTTTGCAATAGCAACATCCTTGAAGTGTATTCAAAGTAAACTTAGTGCTTGTGAGTATAGATCAGAAAGCCAAATGAATCAGAAGACAGGAATGCAAGTTAATAAATAATAAATCTTACATTTAAATAATTTTATTGTTGTCTTAAATATAAAATCCTGGTCAGAATTATAGTGGTGGAATTTTGATATCTGTAAATTCATCCCCTGTCCACACACTTTGAGACCTGAACGAAAGCTTCCTGTGTGACTTCTTAAGGTAGATATGTCTTTAAAATCCTTGTGTGAATTTCCCTTAACTCTGGACTTTACCCTGCACCATCCGCTCTCCTGGATCTCAGGCTACCAGCCCACACTGCGGATTTTGGACTTGCCAACCTCCATAATGATGCGAGCTCTTTCTATGTACACATCCTATTGGCTCTGTTTCTTGGGAGAACCCCAACTAATACAAATTGATTCCTAGTTGGATATAGAATATGATGGATTATGAAATGTAGAGAGCGGGGAGTAGCAAAAATGTAGTGAGGAGATTGTGGCTTTACTCTAGATCTGCAACTAACCACCTGTGTGATTCTGGGTGAGCCTCAATGGATTTGAAGCTTTTCCTGTGTCAAAATGAGAAAATTCAAACAGATAAACTCTTATATCCTTTCCAGCTTTAACACAGGTGACTATATCCCAGGATGCTCTTGGCCTTGGAGAGGGCTGTAGTTTCTCTGGTACTTCTTTCATCACTACCATCGTATCAAGAACTACAGGAAAAAGTGCACAAAATGGGGACATTTGTTGAATATAAAGGAATGAATATCTGTTATTAATGAATTTATGTAAAATGGCAAGGCCTTTTCGTCTTACCCTGTACTCAATCAAAATCAAAATAATTAAGTACTCCATTCACAGAACAATCAAATTCTTGCTACAAGCAATTTCTTGTCCACGTTAGACATTTTGTTTTAATACCATTGATAGAGAGTTTAATAATTCTAAAAGAAAAAAGGGCAAGACAATAAGTAAACCAACCTTCAAGAATGATGGCTCCCAGGAATGTGAGTTGAGACTCCCTGAGGCATATCAAATAGAATGTTAATGGAAGAGGTGGCTCTAATTGCTGCTGTATCAGTGCCTTAGGCATTTCCTGATTCTTATTACAGGTTTTACTGAATGGTTTTGTTAAGTGATTTCTTTCTTTTGCTTTCTTTCCCACCTTCCTTTTGGATCTTGCTTTTAAAAATCCCAATATTTTTTTCTGTTAACTTTTCTTCTTTTGTTCTCATTGTTCCTAGATACTCTTTTATAATGAAATGGAAATTAAGTTTTTAATTAGCTATGTACTTTTTATCTACACATCAGCTATTGTCATCAACACTATCATGTTCACTACCTTTACAGATTTCTGTGCATTTGCTGTGTGCTACTTTTGTAGACACCAAGTAGTTTATGGAGAAGATGCAATTTATGAGGATTTTAAGATGAATATAGAGAACAAATAATTAAGAATTATATTAAAATGAAGCAGGTTTTCCAGTTAAAAAAATTGTTTGTTTTCCTTTATCATAGTTATGTAGGTGTTTATCACAAGTTTCAAAATGCAGATTTAAAAACCATTACTACATTTTATTAGTTATCATTAAATTATTCTCAGACTATTGGCTGTACACTGTGCTGTTGGTCTAAAGGAATATAATTTGGTGGCCCAAATTGGTATAGTAAGTTCTGTCCCAGTTCTTTTATAGTGTTTTGACCATTTGCATTTGCCACCAGCTGTGCAAATCTCTGTCTAGAGTAACTGTTCATTCCTGTAGGACCCACTTATGGCCTCCCAGGGTCACCAGTAGTGGCCCCATGTGGTCTGCTTGTCAGCTCTTTTGGGGGCCTTTCCTCCGGGAGAAACTATACCGTCATCTGTGATTGTTCGATAGTGAGATTTGGGTCTTGCATCCACTCAAACATGCTCCTCCATTCTGCAACGTACGAAATCAAAAAAAAAAAAACCTACCCTTAAGTTTCTTGCTCTCACAATCAATTTAGTAAACGTTCTTCAGGAACCTGATGACATCGATTCACAAAATGAGATAAGTCCTTCACATTATATTTTCTGATTTCAGTAGTTTTTTGTCCCTCCACAGGGACTATCGTTTTGGTGACCAGAAGTTATAGAACTGCTATTTGTTTTTCCAGCATAAACTTTCCTTTGCATAGTGGCCCTATGCTCAGACCAAAATCTGAGCATAATGTAGCACCAGAATTCACCTTAACATTTTGCTTTACTTTGATTTTAGCTATTGCAGACAAAAATAACCAAAGAGATTGTATATTTAGCTTGTCTGTCATGACTGCATTTTTTTATGTGTCCAGTGAGCCAACTGCTTGTGTGTTGGGTCTATCATTTCTAAATTCCACTGGTGACTTTCACCTCCGTAAGTGATGGCACAACTGCTGTTTCATGTTACAGGTAACTTGGGAGCTATCTCAGCAGTAAAGATTCATCAGTCCTTGCCCCCTCATCCTTTTCCCAAATAATGCTTTCACCATGCTTTAGTGAGTCAGGATTGTTCTAGAGAATGCCACTTCTGATGCAACTAAATTGTCCAAATTGATGCAGAAAAACATGTGACAAAATTCATCCCTTATTCATAATAAAATGAACTCCCAACAAACCAAAAAGGATATTTCTTCAATATGAAGACATGTAAAAAAAAAAAATAACTTGCACCCCTCTCCCCCAACCCTGCAATTAACTTCATACTTAATGGTCAAAGACTGAATGCTTTTCCTCTAAGATAAGGTGAGAATGTTTACTCATATATTCAGTCAACATTTCTGATATAGTATTTTCCATTTCTAGCATTTTTTTAACAGCTTGCAACTGATTGCTGAAATTCTCTCTCTTCATGCATGTTGTCCACATTTTCCCCTGGAGCTGTTATCATTTTATTAAAGTCCCTGTCTAATAATTCCAACCTTTGAGCCATCTCTGGGTCTTCTATAGAGAGATACTTTTCTATCCCGGTCACAGGCCACATTTTCATGCTTCTTGGTATGTCTCATAATGTTTGATTGCATAGAGGCGATTGTGCATAAAAGGATACTAGACACTGAAGTTAATATTTACCTCCTAAAAGAGCATGCTACTTCTTTGGCCACACTGCTAGAGTGGCAGCTAAGTTAATGTGGTCATCTGTTGTTGTTGAGCTGATCTGATGCTCATTAATTGTTTTTAGCTTTTGTTTGATTCAGTTCACCACTGGCTTCAACATCTTAGGGTAGGATCAGGACTTTTCCTTCAATAATGTTTGGAGACAAAGCACTGGCAAGATTCCAGAAATTCCTTGGTGCTTTGTAGGTGAGCCACCAGCTTTCCAAACTCTTGATGATTTTTTTTCTCCTTTATATTCTGACTACCAGCTTTCTGAGTTGCTGGGGAATTATCTTTGTACCAGGTGAAGAACTATGGGAAATGGTTGGCATATGGGTTCAGATACACTCTGTGGCTGGGGCTCCTTTGAATTTGCATGTATAATTCCATGTGGCATTCCTCCTTAAACACATCTTTTACATTTGTCCTCATTCTTGACACTATGCCTGGGATAGAAGCAGCTATGGTCTCTTTTCTCCTAAGAAGGGCTTTTTCATTTCTTGAATTAATTCATTTAGGTTTCTTTGTATGCTTATCCTCAGATTTCTTTTTTAAAAAATTTTGATTGGAGTATAGTTCATTTACAATGTTAGTTTCAGGTGTACAGCAAAGTGAATACATATACATATATGTATACATATACATATATCCACTCTTTTTTTTAGATTCTTTTCCCATATAGGCCATTACAGAGTACTGAGTAGAGTTCCCTGTGCTATACAGCAGGTTCTTACTAGTTATCTATTTTATATATAGTAGTGTGTCTATGTCAATCCCAATCTCCCAATTTATTCCTCCCCCCCGCTTATCCCCTGGTAACCATAAGTTTTCTACATCCATGACTCTACTTCTGTTTTATAAATAAATTCATTTGCACCCGTTTTTTTAGATTACACAAATAAGTGATATAATATGATATTTGTCTTTCTGTGTCTGACTTACTTCACTCAGTATGACAATCTCTAGATCCATCCATGTTGCCGCAAATGGCATTATTTTGTTCTTTTTTATGGCTGAGTAATATTCCATTGTATATACATACCACATCTTCTTTATCCATTCCTCTGTTGATGCACATTTAGGTTGCTTCCATGTCCTGGCTATTGTAAATAGTGCTGCAATGAACATTGCGGTGCATGTATCTTTTCGAATTATGGTTTTCTCCAGGTATATGCCCAGGAGTGGGATTGCTGGGTCATATGGTAGTTCTATTTTTAGTTTTTTAAGGAACCTCCATACTGTCCTCCATAGCGGCTGTACTAATTTACATTTGTACTGAAAGTGCAGGAGGGTTCCCTTTTCTCCACACCCTTTCCAGTATTTATTGTTTATAGATTCTTTTCATGGTGGCCATTCTGACCAGTGTAAGGTGATACCTCATTGTAGTTTTGATTTGCATTTCTCTAATAATTAGTGATATTGAGCATCTTTTCATGTGCCACATTCAGATTTCTGATTCACTTAAAATTTTTGATTTTTCAGCTTATTTGGTTTGTTTTGGGTGTTAGAGTGAGAGGATGGACTCTTTCAACTTTCTATAGTCTAACCCAATCTAATTTACTTATGTTCTTTCTCATCTTTCTATCTGGAGGAATGTGCATCAGACACTGTTATTTGTGTATTTCAGGGAGGAATTGAAGAACCTGTGACTGCTATATGGCTGATTTACTGTTTAAATAATTACCAGTTCTCCCAAATGTTATTTTTGTTCACATCTTTTCAGTAATTAATTCATCAGCCAGACTTTTGTGACTCAGGGGTGGCCTGGGAGACTTCAGTTTTTCTACGAACAAAAGGCAGGCAGAGGACCTAGGGTGGGGGGGGGGGGCAACAGGATGGTGGCACAGGGGTTGACATCATCAATCCTCAGGCTCCAGCCAGTCTGGGGGCTACATGTGCATATGGTCACCTTGCAGTTAACTTCTTCCACCTGGTGGGGGGTTTAGCATCTGCGAAACAACTAAGGAATGTGCATCAGAGGGACATTTATCTATGTCCCTCACGGAGGAATTAAAGATTCTGTGGCTCTACTTAAAGATTATGGCTGATCTATTTAAATTGTCACCAGTTTTCCTGGCCTAACTGCTATTTTTTGTTACTACATGTTCACATTCTTCCAATCATTAATTCTTGAGCCAGCTTTTTGTGGCTCAGGGGAGCCCTGATAGACCACAGTTTTCTACAAACAAGAAACAGGCAGAGGATATGGGGGGGGGGGGGGGGTCTGTCCCAGGAAGACCTCATGTGGTGTTGCTCAGTTACACTTGTACTTTCTGTTGCTTTTAATTAATACATAATGGTTCATGCTAGTTATACTTTTTTCTTATTTTTAATATACTATTATTTCACTTGCTAATTATCTTTGCATTTGCATCACTTTGCAATTGTTTAATTTTTGCATCCTTTTGTGTTTGAGAAACATTTCCACATGCTTAGATGTCTAATGTTTTTTTTCTTTTGGTCACATTTTCTTAAGTGTGATTCTTATAAACAATGTGTGGTTGTATTTTGTTTAAGGTTCATTACTGGAGACTTTGTCTTTAACCCATTTTTACTTATTGCCATAATTGAGTGTTTTACCTGCTGTTTCCATATTGTTTTACATTTTCTATTTTTGCTTCACTTTTTGCCTCCATCCCACCACTGCTCCTCCTCCTTCTTTTTCTTCTTCCCTTTCGTCTGTCTTTTGCTATGTGGACAACTTTTCTATTGTTGCTATGTTTGTTTCTCTTTGAATTATTTTCACGTTTTACATTGTTTTACATTTTACTAGTTTTTAACCTTTAATTTTAAAATATGCCTGACTATATATTTTTATGATTGTTTAGGTTTAAAAAATGAAGCACTATTGCTTGACTGCTCAACTATAAAAGATGAATAACACTAAGTATGTGTATGACTTGGTCACAAGTTACAATAGCCATTTGATCTCAATAGTTCTTGTAATTAGTGCCAATTTTTCACAATTCCCACAGTAGTTGGCCTATAGTGTTAATTTTCAGCATTGTTAAGAGTTTCATCTTTTTCTGAATTTTCATAGCTATTTCTTTTGGAAGCTGCACAAGGCTGATTCATGCATTACTAGCCAGGTGCCATCTTTCTGAATTTGCCTCTATTAAAATGTCTAATGGTGGTTGACAAAATGTAGAAAAGCTATTGATTTTTATTTATCTTTTATTTAGCTAATTTACTGAACTGCCTTATTAATTAAAATGAGTTTTCAATTGATTATAATTATATGATTATATAATTATATCATCTGGAAATAATGAAAATTTTGTATTCAGTTTTCCAGACTTATTGTTTCTAAATTTTCTCTTCTGTCTTGTTTCACTGTTAGGTATAATTTGGCTGTTGGTTCAAAATATACAGTTGCTTTAGCAATCACTGCATTGTGTATAAATATTCACAAACTAACTGTATAATGATCAGTTACTGAATATTTAGATTTTGCTAAATATCCACATCTATAGCTTCCCTATTCTTTTCTTCTTCTCTGATTGAACATTACCATTTCTAGACATCTGGATTCTTTCTCTTTCAGGATTTCCCTAAATCACTAACCTGGCTCTGCGATTATGTTTTAACGTTTCTTAATACCTCAAGAATTAATATGAACCTAGTATTTTATACTCATTTAGGGTAGCTACATGCTTTCTTCTACTATAGCCTTACCTGACATGTTTCTATACTCTCCCTAAAATGCTTGCCCCACCATTCTGTTTTATAGGTTGAAGCATATGAGGTTGCCCTTTATGAAAAAAGGCATCTATGGAGAATCCCCCTTACCCTACAAATATGGGTTAATCTAATATAAGCAGTCCTACTACACAGGCTTTTAAAAATAGATTCCTGTGTATTGTGGGTACAGTTGACAAATAACTAACTAGTAGAATCAATACTGGTTCCAGGCCATGGTATTCTTTTGTGCTGGGCATCCTCCCTTGAACGGAGTTAGCCAGCATTGAATGTGATAGTGGTGACTCTGTTTGGACAATGGTTTGACTGCTTCTGAGGCCCAGTCTTAGAAGAAAGCCAGAATCACCCATTGGCTTCAGGTTCTACAACCCTGTAACTGTCACACCTGTGATTAAGGCTTATTTCTCTTTTAGTTTTGCCCATCCCTGTCCCCCTGTCCCCCAAGTCTCTTCATTGGCTTATTTCCACCAAGATTGATCTAGTAGAAGCTGGGGTTTAATTCATTATTCCTAAACCTAATCCCTTAGGGAATATGGTTGATCCCCCTTCCTCACTAGTAGGAGCTAATAATTGCTTTCTAATAGAAGTCACTTCTCTCACCAACCTGTTCTTCCTTGTTGGTTAGAAGGAAAGCAGTGTGATAGAGTGGAGTCAGCTCTCACAGGAAGTCCAATTTCTATTCTCTAATTCCAACTCAATTTCTTATTTTTTGGGAAACCTTTGCCAAAAGCCAGCAGAAGATAAATGGGGTAAGGAAGTATGTTATAAAGGAATACCTGGGAAAATCAAGGACATAATAATAGATCATTTAAGTGAGGATAAGTGGATAAATGTAAGGGCCAAGTAGAAGAAAGGAAGTCTTGGGGGCTTCCCTGGTGGCGCAGTGGTTAAGAATCTGCCTGCCAGTGCAGGGGACATGGGTTCAAGTCCTGGTCCGGGAAGATCCCACACGCTGAGGAGCAACTAAGCCTGTGCGCCACAGCTACTGAGCCTTCACTCTAGAGCCCATGAGCCACAACTACTGAGCTCAAGTGCCACAACTCCTGAAGCCTATGCGCCTAGAGCGCGTGCTCTGCAACAAGAGAAGACACCACAATGAGAAGCCTGTGCACCGCAACGAAGAGTAGCCCCTGCTCGCCACAGCTAGAGAAAGCCCCTGTGCAGCAATGAATACCCAATGCAGCCAAAAAAAAGTTACCTTGCTAAAAAAAAAAGAAAGGAAGTCTTACTCTTTTTACAGATCGCAGAAGCAATATTAATTTTAGGAATTAATTTTGGATTTCTGTTGCATTACCTGAGTTAAATAATACCCAATGCTAAATTCTTTACTTCTTTTATTGATTATTTAATTTTACAGAAATCAGAGTTAGAAACTTGGAAGCTGCTACTCTGAACCTAATTCTGGGCCATGAAGAAGACTTGGCTATTGAATTGGAAGTCCTAGAACTTGAGTCAGAAGGACTGCTGCCCTCTATGTCCTCATGCAGTCCTGGAAGGGGCACCGCGGACAGAGAGAAGTGTCTTGGTTTTAGGAGAGCAGATTCCAAATAAAAGATAAGATGAGCATACTCCTGTAGCCTGAAAATATAGAAAGCAAAATATCTTCAAAGTTTGAGTGCCATCAGAAACAAATTTCAAAATACAAAAGAAAAAATCCATACGAGTTAAAAGAGATGGAAACAAATGAAGAAAGTGATGCTCCTGTTCACAGAACCTTCTGATGAGATTTAAAATATGTATAAAAGGCAAAGGAGGTGCATAACTAAAGACTCATGCAAAAAATCAGTATAGTCCCATTAGAAGATTATCAGGAAGGCCAGTAGCTGAAATTTGCAAACAGGGGAACGAGGGTCAGAGGGCAGAGGGTCAAAGGCTCAGTTTTCTTTGTGAACATGCCTGGTATGCTATCAACTCCTATGCCATGGATGAGAGCTGTTCAAGGAATGTAAAGACCACTTGGTTATGTGCAAGCATATCAGGGTATCACTCGAGGTCCTGTCTTCTACTTTCTTTTCCAAATCAGCTTTCTCTGCCCTAATTTTTTGTGTGTGGCTTAGTTGGATTCTGTCACTAGTGTAAACCCTTAAATTAGTGCTTTGATAAGGCTGCTATATGGCTTATCCCCTCCTTTGCCCAGAAAGGTTTTTGTTTGTTTTTTTAAAAAAACATTTTGTAGCAAAATTTTCAATCATACAGAAAAGTAGAATTAATACACATATAACTACTACTTGCATATGGATATGATATTGTGTCCTTTTTACATACAGCAAGGGCTAAACTACTTTAAAGTAAATTATAGATCTGGGAGAATTTGCCTAAACATTGTAGTATACATTTCTTAATTTAAAAAAGCACATTCTCCTACGTAGCCACGTATTCAAATTTCCCCCCATTTTCTCCCAGAATATCTAATTGTATTTTTTAAATCAAGATATAATTAAGGACTGTGTATTACATGTAAATCTCTTAAATTCCTTTTAATCTATAATAGTTCTCCTTCCTCCCTCCACCCTGACCCAATATTCTTTTCCAAGAGAGGCCAATTTTCGTATAGAAAATTTCATATTCTGATTTTGTCAGACTTTTCCTCATGATATTGATTATTCTCTAGTCCCTGTATTTCTTCATAACTGAAGGTTAGATGTTAAAATCTTGATTAGGGTTAGTTTAAACATTTTTGGCTGCTATAGGTACATCATATCAGGAGGCACTTGATGTCTAGTTATCTCACCTGGGTATTGATTTTTGGAAATCTCTTGGCTCCTAGAGCTTTCTGTAGATTTCTGTGTTCTGTAGCTTGAGGTCACTTTTGCTTGTCCCTGTCCATGCCCCAGCTGTTGGAGCTGGGACCCAGGTGTGATGTCATGAGACATGCATATTCTGTCCCCAGCCTGTCACTCTCCTTGGGTAATTCCATTCACTCTTATGGACTCAATAGCCAACCCTGAAAAGCCGTTGAATGATTGATTTTCTATAGAAGATAAAACTGGAATGTCATTCAGGGTAGATTAAATTCAGTTTAGCTTAGAGGTGAAAGACTGCATTTATTGTACCTAAGCTGCCGTTCTTGTGTTATTTAGCTTACGATTGGAAATGTCTATTAGATGGGGAATGCAGACTAAGGTTTCTTGCTGGCATCTATTTCTATAGCTAAAGAAAAATGTATACAGTCCAGCTCTCCAACGTTCCAGCTTCACGAGTCCCTGGCTAAAACTGTAGTTTGTAGTAGCTCCCTGTCAGCACGTTGATCCTCTGCTAGTGATAGCCAAAAGAACAACAGAAACTATGTGGCAAAGAGCACCTGTCTTTTTAATAATTTACAGTATGGTATTAAATAAATAAAAGAGTAAAATGGAAAGTACATTCCCAGCTTTATTCTCTCTGAACTTTCCCATCTGTGGCACACATACATTCACGAAAAATCTGCTTGTTATAGCCTCTGATTTGTAACTATGGAAAATTAAATTATAGTTATTGAAGATGTATGTTTGCATTTGCAGCTTTACATTGGCAGAGTGGCATAGATGTGCAGGGCAAATCCTCTAGCATCACAGGTATAAAGTCAGGAGGGAAAACTTTTTATACTCTGTCAGCCAAAAAAACCCACAGAAGACTGCAAATAAGAAAGGAGTTCATTTAGAGTCTTAAGAATTGCAATTCAGGAGACACAGATTTGAGTAAAACTGAAAATGTTCTGGCGAAGAAAGAATCAGGGGCTTGTAAAGGCAAAGCTATGAGCTTGTACTCTGAAACAAGAAAAGAAATATTTGTCCTTAAGGGATGGTTGTCATGAGTTGTTTTAGGGTAAGGGTCTGATAAGTATCTTGAGTTTCTGGCAGTTGTTCTGGATGCCTTCATTAGGACAATAAGTGGTCAAAGGTTAAATTCCATCCAGGCTGAGATGTGCATAAGTTACACTTCCTAAATGGCCTCCTGGCTCCGTTCTAGAGCGTACTCTTAACAATACCAACTCCATATTGATTTTCCTTTCACAATTCCTATTAATTTACTAAAATGTTGACAAACTTACTTCTCTCAGCATTATAATGGTCTCTGTGTGACCCATTGTGTTTTATGCTAAGAATAAAAACTTCACCTATTATTCCCATTCTCTTTTACTCTGTTCTCATTTTGTCTAAATCAGGGCTGGTAAAGTTCTTCTGTAAAGAGTAGCATAGTAAATATTTTAGGTAGTATGGGCCACACGGGTACTGTCACAACTGCTTGACATTGCTGTTGTAGCACTAAAGCAGCCATAGACGATACATACATGAGTGAGCTTGGCTGTGCTCCAATAAAGCTTTATTTATAGACATTAAAATTTTAATTTCTTTAGCTTTCACAGGTCATTGAACATTATCTTTCTTTGTATTTTTAAAAAGATTTATAATGTGAAAATTATTCTTATCTCACAGTCCATACGAAAACAAAAATAGGCAGGCTGGATTTGGTCTGTGTAGTTTGCCAACTCTTGGACCGAATCTTTTGTTTTTAATCCCTACCTATTTTTCTCTCCACTTTTTTTCCCCTCCCTTCCTTTTCCTCTCACACACATGTACAATGTTGAACAATTATTATTGTGACTTATAGTAGCAAATATGTTTGGTCTTCTTTGGGTACCTGGCACATAGCTCCTATGGAATTTCCTACACATGGAAAGTTGTCTTTTATTCAGTTGATGAGGTGACTTTTGGAAGCCCCTAGATAACCTAAGGATGGGGGCTGATTGCCAGGGGAACTAACCATATGATTATAGGCTTATAACTTTTAGTCTCATCCCCTTACTCCTGGGAGGCAAAGGGATTGGAGATTGAATTCAGTCACCAATGGCCAATGATTTAATCAATCATACCTATCTAATGAAGCCTCCATAAAAACCCAAAAGGTCAGCGTTCAGAAAGCATCCAGAGAGCACACAGAGATGTGGGGAGAGTGGCACTCAAGGAGAGAGCATGGAAGCTCTGCGCCCTTTCCCCATACCTTACCCTATGCATCTCTTCTATCTGGCTGTTTCTGCGTCACATCCTTTTATAATAAACTGGTAATCTAGGAAGTAAAATGTTTCTCTGAGTTTTGTGAGCCTCTCTAGCAAATTAATCAAACCTGAGGGAGAGGTCATTGGAACCTCTGATCTATAGCCAGTAGGTCAGAAGCCCAGGTGAAAACCTGGATTTGTGACTGGCATCTGAAGTGGGGTGAGGATGGGAGAAGCACAAGCTTGTAGGACTGAGTCCTTAATCTGTGGGAAATGACGCTATCTCTAGGTAGATAGTGTCAGAAATGAGTTGAATTGTAGAACACCCAGCTCATGTCCTACAATTCCGCTTGCTTGGTGGTGTCTGCAGAAAAATCCCCACACTGGAACTGGGTGCAAAATTGTAAATGACAACTCAGCCAGATATTCATTTCCCCTCAAAAGTATAAATACAACCTGTTAATATAAAAAGAAATGATGAATAAATGTAGTAATTATCAGTAGTCTCTTTATTAAAGAAAATTTTACTGTTATTGCTTTTATATTTAAATATTGATTATAAAGATCTGACTCAAGGTTAAATCGTGTCCTCCATGATATGGTTTTTCTACATGCATGCATGCTTACAAATTAGACTGCCTTAATCAATTAATAAAATCAACAAGTATTGTTAGTTTAATTTTTCTTCTATCAAATGTTATTCACAATTAATTAATCATAAAATCTCATCTGTACTTATAAGCAATGATCCAGACTATTTTAACTTTCGTTAGATTTCATTAGAAGCAAATTTCAAAAAGAGACACTGCATCCAAATATCCATCCAACTAATTTCTGTGGTGGGTTTAAACATATTCACAATTCCTTTGATACTTTTCCCATTGAGATGTGGGATTTATGTCCTTTTCCCTTGAATATGGACTGACTTAGTCACTCACTTATAACCAAGGAATGCAACAGATGTGTGATGCTGTGTAATTTCCAAAGTTAAGTCTGAAAAGGCTATGTAGCTTTTGTCTGGTTTTCTTGGGATTCTCGTTTTGGGGGAAAGGTCCTCCTGTAAGAAGTCCAATTACTCTGAGGCTGTTATGTTGGAGAGTCCATGAGTGGATGTTCTGGTTGACAACCCATTTCTATCCAAGAGCCAGCATCAACTGACAGCCATGTAAGTTGATCTATCTTGGATGTCCAACACAGCTGAGATTCAGATTACTACAGCCTCAGCCAAAATCTGACTATAACCCCATGACACTACAAGTAAGAAATGCCTAGCTGAGGCCTATAAAATCTGAGCAAAATAAAAAATTTTTTTAGCTGCTAAACTTAAGGGTAATTTTTTATGCTATAATAGTAGCCAGAACAATATCCTTAAAGTAATTTAATGTAGCAGTTATAAGTCTGGACTCAAGCATTTCTCAGTCCCATCATATAATGCCTGTTTGAACTTCAGAAAGTTCATCAAGACCTCTAAGTTTTACTTTACTCATTTAAATTGGGGATCATTATAGGACCTATCTCAGCGTTGTGTGAGGATTAAACTAGAATATGCTTGTGGAGTGCCTGATAGATGGTAAATAAATATTAGCTATGACCGTTAAACACACACACACATACACACACACAGATAACTATAAGATATTAACTTCAAACAGGTCTGTGTTTCTAGGTTTTAAAGTAGGTCAAGAAGACCAACTGGGAAATTCAGTTTTTATAGGTCAGGAATTCTGAAATGGCTGGATTTCTGGGTGGATTGGCTTGGTGTCTCTCATGAGATTGCAGTCCAAACACAGCAGGGATGTCAGTCATTTGAAGGCTTGCCTGGGCTGAAGGATTTACTTGCATGGTCACTCCTGTGGTTAATAGCAGGCTCTTCATCATGTGGGCTTCCTAATGACATGGAAGCTGACTTTCTCCAGAGCAAGCGATCCCAGAGAGAGAGGCAGATCCACAATATTCCTATGACCTACTCTTGGAGGAACATACCTGCTGTATTCTGTGGGTCACACAGACGAATCCTCATGCAATGTGAGAGGGGACTCCATGAGGGCAAGAGTGCCAGGCAGCGAGGCTCACTGGGGGCCATCTTGGAGGCTGGCTACTGTGGAGGTCACACTGTAGCAGAAAACTCTCAGTAATGATGGAGATCTCTAAAACACTGTGCTACCCACTGTGCGAAACTTCATCTTTAAAAGTTGGGGTGTTTACATTAACTGAAAATAAATAATTCAGATTTTTGAAGGTGAATTACTCAAAGGGAATTTTAAAAAATTAGTAAAGTGCCACTTTTTTCCTTTTCTCTATTCATAAAGAAGTGCACTACTATAGAACAAATTAATTTACTCATTCTTTAATTCTACAGGTAATGAGTAAGGGCGTTTGTTAAGTTGTTAATGATGGGCCTGTTTCCCTAGAATCAGTGTCATATAGAACTTCTTATGCAAGTTCTATCAAGCATACTATCCAGCGTGTCTAAGAGTGGCCCACATTTTAGAGGAGAATGCATAGTGGACTTGAAAGTGGAGGAGGCTTTTAATGTCCAGACCTGCAATCACATTTTTGTTCTTTGCTCCGTACCAGTTCTGTTTTCTTATGTAAATTACCCAATCGCTTTGAGACTCCTGTGCCACAACTGTAAAATGGGGAAAATAATACCTAAATTGTAGCCTTGTTGTGAAGATTAAATGCGAAACCTAATAATCGCTCTACAAATATTGGTTCCAGTGTCCCATTAAGGAGCTGCGGAAATGTGTTTCTAGGGATTGGAATGAAAAGAGAGAACTGTGCAAGTGTAGGCCTTTATTAACAATAGATACTAGCTAGGAAACTCTCTCTTTGCTGCTAGAGAAAACTTGATTATAAAATAGTTTGCCAAGAGGGATATTGTTCTTTTGAGCTGAAAGATTTTGCTGTTAAGTAGCTGCTTTGGGACAATTTCTTTGATACAGTAATGTACTCTGGCCAACCACATCTATGAATTGATTCAAGTTTAACCAGAAAGATCACTGAATTTTCATCCTAGCTCCACTGTTGGTTATTCCTTTGCCTCCAGTCTTCCCATTTGCAAATCCATCTTACACTCTGTACTGTATTAACCGCCGCAGGACACCACTTATAGGCACTCCGTTCCTAAATGTAAAACTTTTGGAAGTCCTCCGTTGTATTCAGGATCAAATTATTCAACAAGTAATTAAATGTCTTCCATAGTCTGACCCCATTTTACCTTTCAGTCTTATTTCCAGCTTCTCCTTTATATATAAGTTTTCCCATCTAGTTGTCTCAGCTCCTTATTCTTTTCCTGTTTTTTGCTCATTCTATTAATACTCTCCTTATCTACTTTGCCTATCCAAACTCAACCCAATCTTAAAACCCTCCCTAAATATACTTTAATACAGTCTTCTCTACAAATATTTTATCAACACACCAGCCCAAACTGTGACCATATGTATACACATAGCTCTCCATAAAATAGATTGTGATTCATGCCACCAGCATAGTTCAAGTTGCTAGGGTGAGAAGAGGGAAGAGGGAGGGAAACCACTTTCAGCCTGGGGCTTGAGAAGGGATTACTTGAAGTGGTTAACATTTGAAAGAGTCCTTGAAAAATGGCTTAGAATTTCTAAAGAGATAAAGAGAGGTCACTCTTGGTAGAGGAAATAGTATATAAAATGAATCAAAATTTGGAAAATGTAGGGTATTCTCAAGGAATATTTCAGCTTGGACAAAACATAAAATATACATAGAAATAGTTTGGGGGGCTTGGTGGATTGGAATCTGATTTACAGGGCATTATAAATACCAAATTAAGAAATTTGCACTTAAACTCTATTTCAGAAACTTTAAACTGGCAGAACTTCAGATAAAATGAGGGAGATGTGTGATAAATGATGTGTAGAGAGGAGTTTAATAGACTAATTAGGAGACAATGACAGTCAATTAAAAGAATTTAATCAGGGCTGATTTTAGGGTACTCAATAAAGGAATATAAAGGAAAGTACAGATGTGAAATGAGGGAACAGATGTGAAAGAGGCAGAATCAACATCAAATACTGAATGAAGGGAGGAATAGAAATGTGGATGCTGTACTTTGACGGGCATTAAATGTTTGTTATGAGTATGAGCCTTGGATCAGCTTGGGTTTACATCTTGACCATTTTCAGGCTGAAAGACCTCGGGAAGTTTCTTAAATTCTGTGTTTCAGTTTCTTCATCTGTAAAATGGAAATAAAAGTATGTGAGTTAAATGCTAATATCTGTAAAATTCTTAGAACAATACCTGGTACATATTAAGCTCTATAAATGGGTTTGCTATTATTGCAATGTGGACTAAAATAGGAGGCCACTTAGTAGCTGGGGTAGTGAGAGCCTAATTCAGGGTTGCTGCAGGGTAGTCAAGAGATGGGGTTAGAAAGGCTTTGTGGAGGTGGCAATGCCAGAGTTTTCATGATGTCTTATTCATAAAAGCAGCGTAATAAATATGTGATGATTTAATTATTCCTGAATATCTTGGAGCCAAATAATTTTTACTTAAATAAAAATAGTATTCTCCTTTAATAGATACCTAAAATTATTGAAAGCATCTAAAATTTTCCAGGAGAGAGAGGTGTATAACATTTATTAAATGCTTACTTAGGCCCAGCCCTGTTAAATGTATCATAATTTTATTCTCATAACAACCATATGAGGCAAGTGTTTTAAAATTAATTTTAAGCTTATGGAATCTGAGAATCAAATGTTAGAATTTATCCATTCTCCTTTTTTTCCCCTGGAGTTAGGGTTTAATGGCAAAATGATAAAAGAATTCCTTTAGTATCAGAAATAAGAAAAGGAGAACACCTATCAGCCCTATTATTTAGTGTTTTGTAGAAGTACAAAGTAATGCAATTAAACAGGAAAACTACTGAAAAGGAGGCAAATACTATTTGCAGATGATATGACTGTGGCCTGAACCACTTAATAGAATCACCATAAAAACTATTATAAATTTAAAAATTCAACAAAGTGGTCACTTACAAAATCAATATTTCCAAATCAATAAATTTTCAATCAACTAACATTAATAAGAACATGTTGACAAGAAAAGGTCTCATTTCTAATGCCAATTAAAAAATAATCATAACATAATCTAGAAATAAATCTAAGAAGAAATAAGAAGTACTACATTAAGAAAACAAATAATTTGGAGGGAAATTAAAAGACTTTCATATAGAACGGAATAATGTTTTCTTGAATGAGAAGACTCGGTTTTGTAAGGATATCAGTTTCCCAACAATAATTATACAAATTTAGTGTGAACTCAATCAGAATCCAAATGCATTTTTTTTTTAATTGGAGAGGGAGATGGGAGGGGAAAGGGGAAGGTGAGCAATTGATTCTTAAGTTCATTTGCAATAATACATTTATCTAAACATGTTGGAATATTTCTCTATCATAGTTATAATGAGGGGTGATGAATTTTATAATTATAAAAATAAAATGAATTAGAAATAAGAATACACAGATTTAAAAAAAAACAGAAATTGACCTAAATATTTATCATGGTTGTTTTAATTTTTAAATTTTTATTTATTTATTATTATTTTTTTTGTGGTATGTGGGCCTCTCACTGTAGTGGCCTTTCCCGTTGCAGAGCACAGGCTCCAGATGCACAGGCTCAGCGGCCATGGCTCACGGGCCCAGTCGCTCCGTGGCATGTGGGATCCTCCCAGACTGGGGCATGAACCCGTGTCCCCTGCATCGGCAGGCGGACTCTCAACCACTGTGCCACCAGGGAAGCCCCAGTTGTTTTTATTTAAAAGTCATTAGAGAAACAATAGTTTATGCATCAAATAGTATTGGGATCTGGCTAGCCATTAAGCAAAAGTAAACAGATCAAATACCACACTTCCACTGAGAAAGAAGTCATTATGTTGAACCTTACGAAACATTTTTTGACAAAAATGGTTTCACTGAATATGTAATATAAATCAATATTTAAATGTAAAAACTAGAACCGTAAAATAGGTTTGCATTTATTTATAAGTTAAAAGTACAAAGAAGTTTCCAAATAAGACACAGACCCCAAAAGCCTACAGGAAAAGTTTGAGTGATTTGGCTATGTAACAGCATAAAAATATTATAATATAAAATAATTAGTATAAAGTGCTTTCATTAAATTAAAAAACAAATTGGAATCTGGGACTATATTTGCAACATATATAACAAACTGACAATTTCTTTTGTTTATAATAGATGTGTAGAAATCAATAATAAAAATGCATAATTCAGTTGAATAATAGGCATAGACTATGAAGAAGTACCTTTAGGCCAAAAAAAAAATAATTACAAAGGAACAATAATAATATAATCAGATGCTCAACTTCACTCACAAAGAAATGCTAATCCAAACAGTAGCCTACCATTTCACCTATAAATTTTTTTGTCCTTTTACTAGCCTATCTTTTATAGCATGTAATTATTCACTAAGCAAATTATCATCAACATTTATTGCATGCAAGATACTACACTAGGGTGTTGGGAGAGACCTAAAAATGAAAAAGTTTGAGGGTAGGTGAAGAGAAAGGGTAAATTAAGGGCAAATCAAAAAATGAGATATTATTTTCACCTACCACAAAATGAGTGGCTTAAAATAACCGTAATTTATTGTCTCAGTTCTGGAGGTGTTAGAAGTCTCAGGTTATGTTGTTTTTACTCAAAAACTGGGTTTACCTCTTGGTGGGTGTTGAGCCAAAAGACACAACCAAGTCAAAGGTGGGGAGAAGGAAGGATTTATTACTTGCAGCAAGTAAGGAGAACACCAGGAATCTTTTCCAAATCAGTGTCTCCTCAAACAGTAAAATTGGGGAAGTTTTAAGCTAAGGGTACATGCATATTCACAAAGGGGCTTGGTTGGTTGACAGAGTCCAAGCTTTAGTTGATTGAAGTCAAGAGGGTCAGAAAAAGTCAACATTATCCTCCCTTAGGTTCCAGTTGATCTGGTGGTTGAGCGAGTCAGGCTAATCTTTACCATGGAAACAGAAGTGGGAGTCTTTACAACCGATTAGTACCTTTGCTATTGTTACATCTCTTGCCTGATAACAGTCGTTTTATTCTGCATTCTTTTGTCCCCTTAAGATCGGTTATTACTGAGACCTGTTCAAGGGCAAGCATTGTGGGCAGGCTTAGATCACAAATGTCTTAAACCAACAATGGCTTCTCTTTTGTCAAGAAAGCCATGCCTGGTTCTCTTTCCAGGGATGTAACTGCTTACAGTGTGGTCATTGTTGGTTTCTTCTGAGGGCTGTTAGGGGAACATCTATCCCGTGCGTCTCCCCTATTTCTGGTGGTTCACAGGCGGTCACATCTTTGGCATTCCTTGGCTTGCCCCAGTGCATCACCCCAATTTCCACCTTCATCCTCACATGGCATTCTCCCAGGCACATTCTGTGTGCCTGTCTCTTGTCAAATTTCCCCTTTTTCTAAAGACATAGTCATAATGGATTAGGGCCCACCCTAATACTTTATCTGAAATAGATCATCTGCAAAGACCTATTTTCAAATAAGTCATATTCACAGGTAGTGGGGGTTAGGATCTCAACATCTCTTGGTGAAGTCTGGTGAGGCAGGAGGAATCAGACATTCTCATACAGATGTTAGGAATATAAACTGGTCTTATCTTTTGGAAGACAATTTAGTGATATCTATGAAAACTTGAAGTGAACATACTGTTTGTCCAGGCAATTGACTCAGGAAATGTTTCCTACACATATGCTCATGATCATTCCTCAGGTTATGTGCAGTGTTGTTTGTAATTGAAAAATGAAACAAAACAAAACAAAATTGGACACAGCCTAAATGTTCATCAGTTGAGGACACTGTTAATTAATTATGACTCATGCACACTGGAACACTACCTGGCTCTTTTAAAGAAATGGAACAGTTTTCTTATACATACTCATTAGGAAAGATCTCCAAGGTATATATAAAAAATGCAAAGTATATGATAATTGTTTTGTATGATTCTTTGGTCTAAACATTTTTAAAGATTAGTATAGTGGATATGCCAATTATTTACTTGGAGGATGTGTACGAAACTGTTAACACTTTCCACCTTTTACAAAAAGGGTTTGGAACTGGGGATGAGAAGGAGACACTTAATTTTATACCTTTCAGTAGTATTTAAAATTTCTTCCCATTTGCATATATTATTTATCTTGTTTTTTCTGTTTTTAATATCACCAGAGGTTATGTGTGCTGTGGGATTGTAAACAATTTTATTCTATTTTTTCATATTTTCTGTATTAAAAAGGAACTAATGAATGTTAAATCAAAATATAAAGGACTCTCCTCAACATACTACATGAGATAAGAGATTTTTTCTTGAGGAGAACTTTCCTATAGAGCCACATTTCCAAAGAATGTTTAACACTTGCTGGAGGGTTATATCCCATAGTTTTATGGATGTGTGTGTGCTCTGTGACTATATTACTTCATTTTTAAGTATGGAAGAGGTATGATTCTGACAGCTTCAGAACTCTATCCAAAAAACTACAGTTAGAAAGAGCTATGCATATTACTTTCAGGAAAGCTGAAAAACAAGAAAACGATCATATTTATTTTAGGATGAATTCCAAAGACTAAATAAATGCAGTGTGTTTTCAAAAAGGTACTTTCTTTTTCTGGAGGTTAAACAGTCTGCTGTAGGATCTGCCTTTATTTGCTGTGACCTGGCAGAGTCAACCCAGTTAGCCAACTTCCTGTGGGAAAAACTGTTCATATAATCAGTCAGTTCATTTATTTCCTGGATGTGTTACTAAGGTTTGTTCAGACATGAGTGTTTTCTCTCTTAACACAGTGGAGGAAATATTTTAAAGTAGCTTTATATTTTGAATAATTTTAAGATAAATGTGCTAAGCTCCTCTAAAGAAAAATTAAAGAATGCAAAATATATGAAGCATTTGGATGTAGACCAAGAACCTACCCGCAAGGAATAGAAAAATCCTTTTACTCATTAATTTACCTTTTTCAGCATTCCTGGAGGTTACCAAGTCGAAAGTCACTGGTGCTCTGTGAAACCACCTGAGTGTTTTCCTGTTTGTTGTAGATCTCTTCATGTAATAGAGGATTTCATCATTCAAACAGCTTCCAACCTAAGCTTACATCATCTTATATTTGAAGACTGTCTTTTTTTTTTTTTTTTTTTTTTTTTTTTTTTTGGGGGGTTTGGGGGGGCCTCTCCCTGTTGTGGCCTCTCCCATTTTTTTTTTTTTTTTTTTTTTTAGTATGGAGGATTTGGAAATTTTGGATTCATTTTTGGTTAGGTGGGTACGTACAATAAGATTTGTTCTTCAGCAGCCAGATTTTTCAAATCTGTCAAGGTCACTTTCTTGCATAGTCAGGTGGTTCTGAACCAGCTGCATGGTCCGAGGAGGCCTGTGCAGGTGAAGATTTATAAAAGTACATCTCCTATAGTATCAAGCACTTTTGCTGAACATGTAATTTAAATTGCTTAAAATAGACCCATGGGAAAAGGACTTTCATGTTCTTTCTATTTCTAAACGTCAGAAAAATACCTGGTTAAATGCAAGATGGGTAAAGAATAGTGATGTCCTTTTCTGTAAACAGCAGTTCCCATCATTGGTTAATCTCCTCATCCTCCTGCATCCTTGTTTTTATTTTTATTAATGTCACCACCACCACTTTTTAATATACTTGTCTTCAAAACTTTCATCACCTTGCCTCCCTTCCCCTTACCTCTAATAAGTTTTACTCCCACAAGTTTTATAAATTTTATCTCTATAGTGTTTCTTAAAATTATTTCTACTTGCTGTGAAATTTGATGGTATTTTATTAGTTCTCTTCTTATAATGACCATAGTCACTGTTATTATAGAGCAGATTCTTGGGCCTAGGCACTGAGTTACATGGTGTACACATTACTTTATTCAGTCACCATAACAATTATATAAGGTATGTACTATTTCACCCATTCTATAGCAAAAAAGGAAATTAAACCAGATTGTTTAAATAACTTGTCCAAAGTCACATTGGCAGAACTGAAAGTCAGATCCAGTGTTGGTTGACTTTAAAGTCCGTACTTTTTTTGTATATCATCCTGCTTCATCTTTTTCTATTTATCACCTTTTACTTTATAGTGTACACGAGTGTATGTTTGCATGTATCTTATTTCCGTTTGTAGGCTATAGCTTCTTTTAGGGTAGGTCCACGCATGACTGTTCACATTTCTCCCCTTATTTCCCCTTATCCCTTATCTCTTAGGGTGGTATATTTACAAAGTACCTGGAAACATTTGGTAATAGTTTGCAATCAAATGAAAATCTCTGCTGGGTAACTTCTGAAACAAAATAAAGGCCTTTCTTTACAAGGAATCTCTTTTGTAAGAATTAAGGAATGTGGATAGATTTGTGGTCCATTTTATTCTCTAAAAACATAAAAAGAATCTGTGAACACACAGTATTCATCTCTTCAAACACATGAAATTCAAATACAAGTGCCTTGGCATTAAGCATTTGCATTTGTATGCAAGATGTCATAGTTATATAATTTTTCTGTCAGAGATGGTTGGATATGCTCACTGGCTTTTCAAATTCCCTCATGTATAAGTAGATGTACTTGTAAGGACAAATACACTCTCTAATATATGGAAAATTTTATTAGTTCATTTTGAACAGAAAAATTTCCTTCCCAGTACTGGGCCATATGTAAGAGAATGAATGTTGTATTAGCCAAATAGACAGTAGGACAACTTGCAATAAGGTGGCCTGTGCTCATAATAGTTTTTTCTTCACGATTCCGAGCTTATATTCTAGGATTTATCTGGTATCAGAATAGTGATGGGAATTACAAATCCAATGCTGGCAACATCTGTTTGAATTTTCATTTTAACCTGAAATAGTAATTGCTGCTATTGATCCGGATTTTCAGGCCTGTTTTTTTTTTTTTTTAATTAATTAATTTTATTTTATTTATTTGTGCACGGGCTTTTTCTAGTTGCAGCAGGCGGGGGCTTCTCATTGTGGTGGCTTCTCTTGTTGCAGAGCACGGGCTCTAGGCGTGTGGGCTTCAGTAGTTGTGGCATGCAGGCTCAGTAGTTGTAGCACACAGGCTTATTTGCTCCGTGGCATGTGGGAAGGATCTTCCCAGACTGGGGATCGAACCGTGTCCCCTGCATTGGCAGGCGGATTCTTAACCACTGTGCCACCAGGGAAGTCCCTCTAGGCCTGCTTTTATCTGGGCTGATTCTTTCTGTCTAATGTTGTTTCCTGAAATTCCAAAATTATTAGTTCTCTTCAGACTATTTTGGTCCCTTCCCTGGTACTCATACTATGTTCACAGTGGATACCCCTCTATCTATCAGATTCTATGTGTCTTTTAGTGCCTATTTTAAGCCATTTATTCCACAAGATATTTTCTCCTATTCCAGACTATGCTAATCTCTTCTTTTGTACAATTCCTAAAGTAGTTTTTGTTTTTGTTTTTCTCTGTCACATTACTTAGTATTATTGTCATCTAATTTTTAAAATTTAGGGCCCCCAGCTCAACTGGAAGCTTCTAGAGGTCAAGATTGACTAGATAACCACCAGACTTCCTGAGCTGTCAATAATGTCTCCCTAGGTGTCACTAGTTAAGGGCTCCCAGCCACCTGATCCAAGCCCATGAAAGCCCTCGCCCAAACCACATGATTCCACACCTACCAAGAAAACCAAGTGAAGCAGCTCAGTTCAACCTGATTCAGTGTGGTGGGTGTTCTGGCCTCTGCTATCTCTTAATAGAACTCTAAATTATCATAATAATTAATGAGGTACTAATGAAATATTTTACTATATTTTCTTTTATCACTGGAGACTTATCACTGGACATGAATTTAAAAATATGTGAAGTAAATTTTGTTTCTAAGTTATTCTGATAGTTTACATTTTATACTGTTTAAAGGATATAGAAAGGCAAGATCAGAGATGAAGTATATAATAAAAATGATCAAGGTTTTTTGTATGTAGCTATATTTTTCTTCCAATTGTTTGTATTCAACAGGCAGGAGCATAAGTTCCATGAGGGCATGTTATTTTCTGCCTTGTTTTCTGCCCTATCTTCTGCTAAATCTTTTGGGCATAGGGCATTTTTGAATGAATATTTTATTATAGATTTTTCTTAGGAGTAGAATATATACTCTCACTTCATGTTTCCTGAAGTGTGGTCCTTAGACCAATTGCTTCAGAACTACCTTGGTACTAGTTAAAAATGCATATTCCTGGGCTCCATCTCTGGGGATGGGGAATCTGGAAATAGGCATTTTTATTAATGCATTTGGTTATTTTGAGGCACAAAAATTTGAGAGTGAGTTATATAACTCATGCCTCATGTACGTTATATATTTCTTTTTGATCCGTTGCTTGAAATAGTTTGTTATTCTACAATTTCTGGTCTGCATCTTTGTATTTACAAGTGGCCTTCATGACTGGATGAAGCTTGCATCACTCCATCTGAAAGCATCTGAACTCACTTCTTATGGCCTTTGTGCCCATTCTACTACTTGAAACTTTTTTTTTTTTTCCTGCGGTACGCGGGCCTCTCACTGTTGTGGCCTCTCCCGTTGCGGAGCACAGGCTCCGGACGCGCAGGCTCAGCGGCCATGGCTCACGGGCCCAGCTGTTCCGCGGCACGTGGGATCTTCCCGGACCGGGGCACGAACCCGCGTCCCCTGCATCGGCAGGCGGACTCTCAACCACTGCGCCACCGGGGAAGCCCTTGAAACTTTTATTGGGCAAGCCAAGTTGTTGAACATAAAATATGATTATTTGGTAAATCATCTGAAAGATTTTACGAAAGAATTAAGTTTATTTAGTTATTTAGAAAATCAAAAAGGAAGGAAGGAAAAAGGGAAGCAAGGAAGGAGGGAAGGAAATCTTAGAGGCATTATTATTATTATTATTATTTTTTAGTTTCTAAAAATGACATACAAAAATGTAATTTTAAGAGCTAAGACACATTAGTTGAAGACATGGGTTTGGATTCATTAGACTCTATCACTAAAAGTCACCTGCCCCACCACTCTTGGCTTGTACCATTCCCTGCATGGTTTGGGTGGTAGTCTGCTTCAAGGAAGGGAAATAGTGCAGATAAACCCCCAGATCCTTTTAACCTCTCCAGTTACCATGCAGTCAGTGAGCCACAGCTCTGTTTTCTCCCCTAGACTTTAAGGGACTGGAACAAGATGTCCTATTGTAGGAGAATAAGACAGCAGAGCATTGTCGCGAATCCAATCAATCTACTTTGGATTTGGTCATTCTTCCTGTCTTCAATCTGTAAGTCACACTTTTGATTTCGTGGCAGCTACACAGAAAGTTCATAACTGGAACACCTTTTCTTGTCCAGTCAGGGGATATCAGTTTGGGAACTTCAAATACCTATGATATTTTTCTTAATTGGAACTCTACTACATGAACAGGAATACAGAAACCTTCCTAACATTTTCTTCTTCTTTTTTTTTTAATTGATGCTTGTGTTCCTCACAAAAATAGCCTAAAGATAAATATGACAAGGTCTTCAGTAGATTTAAGGCAGGAGAAAGGCAAGTTATAAATAGTGATATTAGTGTTTCGTTTGACACAGCTAGCCTACCAACCCAAATCGCTGTTATCAGTGCAATGTAAATGAATGACTGCTGGCCTTTCTCCCTATGGCTCTGTTCCTGAAGTTACAGTGAGCATATGTGGAAATAGCCAGATTTAATACAAACACAAATGTTTGCTCTAGCTGTGCCTAAGACTTGTTACAACAATCTCTGAAAAGTGAATTGTTTTGCCAAGTAAAGACTTAAACTGTAAACTGATAATTAATAATTCAGGCATCTTAGGTTTTCTTCTTTTTTAATCTTAGCTATAAGATACTTCATATTTGATAACCAAGTGAGTTTCCTTAAAGTAAACAAATTAAGTTATAAATTTTCATGTTCTGAGTATGCCAGGGGCTTTTGAAGGTCTGCGTGTGAGCTAAGACTAGATTATTCACTTTCTGTGTTGACAGTCATGCCTGGAATTATGGAAAACGGTATAAACTCAGCTCTGAGAAATGGAACTAGGAGGACAAAGCACTTTGTATTTTTATTGCCTTTCGAGGAAATGTATCACTCTTGCCATCTTTATTGCAGTTGTCACCAGATGCATTTATTCTGTGTGCATCTTCTGTGGTCTCACCCATACACACAAGGTTAAACATGAGTTTGATTTCCTGTCTACTCTGAGTTTAAATTCTGAACCATGTGATGGTCTTGTGGATTTGAGTTTGATAAGTAGAATTTACAAATAAATAACGGGGAAAACATTGTGTGGGGTGACTAATGAACAGAAAACTGTTAGAAAAATGTTAACTTCTGTTTATGTCATGTTTCGTATAAGAGATGAATTTTAGCAATGTTTAGGATATTCACAGCATGTTCAAAATAATTTGTGCTATGATTCAAATCACACATATATGAAAATTTTATGTGAAAAAATATATAAAATATATATAAAACATATTTACTGAATTTAAGGATTATGTTCTGTGAGTAGGGAACATGGTTAAAATGTATACTTTTCTGTGTTTCTTAATATTGCTTTTGTTCTTTTAAAGAATCCAGTTCTAAAGTTAGTTACTCACTCAATTCAACTGTCTCCAAATACAAAATGTTTTTTATTAAAAAACGTAAAGAATGCTTGCATAGAGAATGTCCTTTAGAAATGGAAGATTTATAAAAAGGTTCAGAAACATCATTTGTATTTATATTCAGATGTTATGTTACATTTAAACAGTGATGTTTTTCTGTTAAGTATACTATTTGTGTGTGGTATTGTATAAAATTTTGAAAATACAAAAAAAGGTATAAAGTAGCAAATTTAGAAAAAAATCACCTGTAATTCCACCATCCAGCGTGGTTAACATGTTGATATGTTTTCTTCCCCTTTTGTGTGTGTTTGTGCATGTGTGTGTGTTATGCTCATATACATATACACATGCTGTTCAAAGCTAAAAACATACACAGTGTATTCTATAAATGGAAATCTATAGAATAGGGATGTTAATGGGCCTACATAACTAAAATCCCCCTTTCCCACTCCTAGGAATCAGCAGCATTGCTGCTGAAGCTGCACTCTCATTCAACAATTTCCTCTCAGAGTAGTGCTTCTGCTGGACATAAGGATGTTCTGTTCCCAGAAGAGAACACCCTTTCTTTTTTTTTTTTTTTTTTTTTTTTTTGTGGTACGCAGGCCTCTCACTGTTGTGGCCTCTCCCGTTGTGGAGCACAGGCTCCGGACGTGCAGCCTCAGCGGCCATGGCTCATGGGCCCAGCTGCTCCGCAGCATGTGGGATCTTCCCGGACCGGGGCATGAACCCGTGTCCCCTGCATCGGCAGGCGGACTCTCAACCACTGAGCCACTAGGGAAGCCCTGGTTCATATTATTAAATTAAAGATTAAAAAAACAAAATCAGAAACCTGAGGCAGTATTTTATGTTTTCCTAGCTTTCTGAAACTTTGAAAAGGAGATCATGTATATTCCTAATGCCTAGCATGTATTGGGACCTTGATCAGTGTTTTTACACAAAAGAGCTAGGATGACTCTCTTTGATATATTTTTTAAAAAATATTTTGTGATTGACATTTATTAAACGCTTATTAAATGTAAAGTTACGTCTTAGTTGCTCTTGTCATTTGGGAAACCCATTGGTGTGGATAACTGAAAACTGGAGCTACTTTGAGTGAGATGGATAGAGAGAAACACTGCCTGGCAACTTCTCAAACTTCATGGTACCTACTGACCTCCTGGACGGATGATTGGTTTTGACTAGATTGAGTAGGTCATACGTGTAAACAGATTATACGTTTGCCTTCAGTTTTCATTTTCTCCTTGGTTTCCAATTGTATTCCAGGGGAAAATGTTAACTAAAGAAGAAAAGTCTATTGAAAATTGGAAGCACAGTGAGGGAAAGACATTAAGTTTTAAATAAGAGGGTTGATTTCAGTGTTAAAATTGGTAAATGTCCCTAAAAGATCACAGGCAGATTAATCCATGAATTTTATTTTATTTTTTGTGGTACGCGGGCCTCTCACTGTTGTGTCCTCTCCCGTTGTGGAGCGCAGGCTCCGGACGCGCAGGCTCAGCGGCCATGGCTCACGGACCCAGCCGCTCTGCGGCATGTGGGATCTTCCCGGACCAGGGCACGAACCCGCGTCCCCTGCATCGGCAGGTGGACTCTCAACCACTGCGCCACCAGGGAAGCCCTCAAGAGTCTATTTTAAAAATTGGACAAGAAGTACTCTCAGCCTTCTTCATTATACTAGACAATAATTGGTTTTTCTAAAATATTAATCTATCTAAAGTCCATGTAACACTGTATGTTTAAAAATTCATGAATTGGGCTTCCCTGGTGGCGCAGTGGTTGAGAGTCTGCCTGCCGAGGCAGGGGACACGGGTTCGTGCCCTGGTCCGGGAAGATCCCTCATGCCGCAGAGCAGCTGGGCCCGTGAGCCATGGCCGCTGAGCCTGCGTGTCCGGAGCCTGTGCTCCGCAGCGGGAGAGGCCACAACAGTGAGAGATCCACATACCGCATCCCTCCCACCCTCCCAATAAAAAAAAAAAAAAAAAAAAAAAAGACTCTTGAAAGTTAAATTTTGCTATGTGTACTAGATAGTCTCCAAAGATGGCCATCTATTTCTGCCCTTCTTCTGTATTCATGTTGCTCTACCAATCAAGAGGTAGAGTCTATCCCTTCCTCTTGAATGTGAGCTGGGCTTGTGACTTGATCTGCCCAAGAGAATGGAGCTCAGGTGATGCTATGCCAGTTCTAGGACTAGCCCTTAAGGAGACTGGCAGCTTCTACTTTATTCCTTTTGAAGCCAGCTGCTACGCAAAATCTGACTATCCTGAGATCACCATGTTGTGAGGGAGTCCATGTGGAACAACCACGTAGAGAACATCAAAGTGCCAGACTTATGAGTAAAGCTTTCTTGGACCTTCCAGTCAAGCTCAGTCTTCAGCTGACTGCATCTGAGTGAGTGAACCCAGCCAATGCTATTTACATGAAGCAGAAGAATTTCCCAGCTGAGTCTGGACAACTGAGAGACTTTTTAAAAATAATAAACTGTTTTTTTTTTTTGCGGTACGCGGGCCTCCCACCGATGTGGCCTCTCCCGTTGCGGAGCACAGGCTCTGGACGCGCAGGCTCAGCGGCCACGGCTCACGGGGCCAGCCGCTCCGCGGCATGTGGGATCTTCCTGGACCGGGCACGAACCTGTGTTCCCTACATCGGCAGGCGGACTCTCAACCACTGCGCCACCAGGGAAGTCCCCTTAAACTAAGTTTTGAGTGGATTGCTTTCCAGTAATGGACAGTGAAACCGTAGATGACTCATTACTCCTAATATTGACTTTAAAATTCTATTTTTTTAATTGAAATTTGCTAAGAGAGTAGAACTTAAATATTCTCTCTTACACAAAAAGATTAATATGTGAGGTGATGGATATGTGAATTTACTAGGTGGAAGGAATCTTTTCATAATGTATACATAAGTCACCATGATGTACACTTTAAATATCTTACAATTTTATTTGTCAGTTATACCTCAGTAAAGCTGAAGTGAAAGAAACCTGAAAAAAATTCTATTACCATGGTGTGTATATATATATATGAATATTATGTCTAAGTATTTACATGTATACATGTTTATGTGTTAATACACACAGATAAACCAGTTTAAAGTATACCGTTTGTATTTTAGCATCAGTTATGACTAATTATAAAAATGATCCACAAATTTTCTAGGCTATATATTTCTTTGGACTTGTGTCATGACCAAGACCTGCTTCTGATTTAAATTCATTTATAACCTTTCCTCAGTAATGTGAACTATGTGGATAAAAAAAAAAAAAAATTCAGCAAATTCCATCAAGAAATAAAAAAACAATTCAAACTCATGCCAATTTCAGACTGGAAATTCTAAATCATCATTTGTTATTAGAAGTGGAAAATTTCCTAAGAATACCTGATTGAGACAAAACAAATGTTCTTTGTGTTCTAAGATTAAACTAAGATGTGATCTTATTTGAACATCAATGGAGGAAAAGAGAAAGAATAAAATTAATATATGCAATTAAAGCTTCCAGCCTTCTAAACCTTTCAGCAAGTGATGACTAGCTTCAAAGATCGCTAAAACATTATCAGCACTCCACTAAGCTCAAGGACCCCACATCAAATTCAGAAATGAAAATCGAATAACAGCACTTTGTCCATTAATTCTGTTAGCTTCAAGCCCAGACATAGCAGGGACCCTCGAGGATTTCTAAGAGAACCCCAAGGTTATTGCTTGCTGGCATGTGAATCTCTGGTGAAGATTCAGTGAGAAAACAGATGATACACCAGAGCTTTGCTTCGTGGAGAATAACAGATGAGTAGATAGAGGCTTTCAATCTGAGAGCAGAACACAGGGTGATCAGAATCCCAATCACTCGGTAGAAGATGATAAAATAGAGCAGTGGAAGGATGAATTAAGATGACATGCAGTGTTTTATCAATAAAAGTAATGGCAAGAGATATATTTCTTACAATTATTTAACCAGGAGAAAACTCCTGAGAATGATACATTTTGCTTATAAAGCAGTGTGAAGTGGGATAGATCACACTGTCAATTTAATGGCTCAGTTTGCTGCATTTGTATTAGAAGCAAGATTATTCTTTGTATTCATTCAAAATGAATGAAAACACAGGAAACTGATTCTGACTATAAATCTGTTTCTGCTGGAAACCTTTTGTCATCCTATGCTGTCCTTATTCACTAGGCTAGAGCAGGTCAGACATTGGACAAATGACTCTTTGTATTGGGGAGGCTTTGGTATTATGCCCTGTAGATCAGCCTAAACATGTAGGGTGTTTTCCTCTGGAAATTAAAAGCCCAGTTTCCATTTTGAATGAAGGATGTGACATCTACTAGGTAATAACATTATAACACAGTTTAGGGTAATGTGAATGACAGTTCAGTGTGATATATTCTGTGAAGGAAATTTTTAAAAATTATTTCATCCCCATCACCTAGCAAGGTACATGTCACATAGTAAGCGTTCAAAATTATGCTGGGTGACTGATCAAACGAATGAATGAGCTGTTCGGTTTCTATTTCCACTGCCAGATAAATAAAAGATTTTCAGAAGGATCATCTCCTTAAATATAACATTTAAATGTTATATATAAATAACATTTCTTGTACTTGAAAAGCATAGAAAAGGGAAAAAATTTAAAGGCAATAGGGGGCTTGCTCTCAGCTAGTTACAGAGCTAGATGGGAAATCCCACAATCACTGAACTAAATTTCACTTCTATGTCATTAATGTATCCTGGGGAAGCATTTTTTTGTTGGTGTTGTTCTATTGGAAGAAATAAAACACACCTATCTAACAAATAACTAGTGAATTTTAAACTAACCATAAATATTTCAAATGAGAAATTGCCTTGAAACTGATGATATATTAAAGGTTTAATATAAATGATGGTTATATGTACAGTTCATAGCTAAAGAACATGCTTATGCTCATTATTCCATTTTATTGCACCAGTTTAATACCCTTGTGATACCTTTTTATTGAACACTGATTATAGTTTTGAATACTTAATACATTAAATAAGGAAATTACAATAAAGCCAATTTTGTTCCAAAAAATACCCTAACGCTTCCCAGAAAACTTTGCTGATTCTTTTTAAAGTGCTTTATTTTAAACCTGAAGTTTTTTTCTTTATCTTAGGTTAACTGGGTTCTAACGTGTCACTAAAATAATAAACACCCACAGATAGCCTTGCCTAACATGTAAACAGTACTCACCAACTATGAACTTCAAGCAACTCCATCTTGGGCCTGATTTATGGCCTATGTGCTCTTTAACCTCCAGATAAATCTGACAGCCTGTCTTCATATGAAATATTCATGAAGTTTCATAACATTCATTACCATTTTATGATTCTTTTAGTTGGTATAACAACAATCCTTTCTAGCACTCTATTAAATCAGGAAGCAACTTTGTAAATCACTAGCCCAAGTGCATGAAACCATCACTTGTTAATGTCTTAGCCGTGCTGCAAAACGTGCTGAAGCACAGGGGAAATTCATTTACATCATCCTGCAACATGCTAATTTGTTTGGGAAAATTCCTGTCTGATCTCTTCCAGCTCTGGGTTTTCCGAACTTGACAACTAAGTGAGAAATCTCTGAAAGCCTTGCATAAAAATATGTTGCTCTATGTAAAATGTGCAAAATATGTGACAGCACAAAGCCTCTTCTGCAGGTTACTAGCAGATCACGTTTCCTGGACAGGCAGGATAGAATTCTGAGGAGTGAGCTGAATGGGGGAAAATAAGCATCTCTTCTCAAATCCTACCTCACTTTACTCTTTATTTTCAGCACGACTGCTCCCACTTTGCTTCTAGAGCTTTGAATAACTTTGATCTCCTATTATTGTACTGGAAATTGACAAGACTCCAAGTTGATGGTGCTATTTATATATCTTGGTGTGTGTAGATATTATAATAAATACCTTTGAATAATTTTAAAGAGGTCAAAAGGAGTAATTCCTGGTCTAAAGGAGCTATGTCTTTTCAGTTTCAAGGATCAAAATTTTCTTCTGTGTTTTATTGTTTAAAACTATCCTAATAAAATATCTAATGTTTATCATATAAAGATTAAGCCCTGAAACTTAAAATTAAAAGCCAGCCATTCATATGTTTTTGTTTTAAGAGTTTTCCTCTGTTCTTTGGAATCAAGCCTTAGTCATATTCAGAAGAGAGAATAATAAACATAACTGGGCATATAGTGGATCTTTTAATGGATTTTTGTGGTTTGTCATGATTGGGGATGTTATATTTAGGACAAAAGGAAAATCTGAGTCCAGAAACCTAGGTAAATCATGGGGGGATAGTGAAGGGAGATTGAGAAATTAAGAAATAATGGAGGCGTCAGACCATTTTTATCATGATGGGAAGTGTGCTGACGAAGAATCAGCAACCCTTTCATTACCTATTATATCTTTATCATGGGATAGTTCAGTTCAGAAGCTAATGGCAAAACCACTTTAAACCTCTTAATTGCTTACTGCTTTTATATCTATCCTACTCAGAGGGTGCTACATGCAAGCCAGATGGCTGCAAATGTTATTCTGGTTTACAAGCACGGAGATTTTTGTATCACTGCCAAAGCCATTGTCAAAATGTCCTATATCAAAACAAAACAAAAAATAAAATTCTCTGTTTTCCAAACTTCTGAAAATTCTACAATAGCAGTGAAATACCAACCCCACCCCACCACATAGGTTTTGGCAGCCAAAATGAAAAATTATCCATCCCTAAGCAGCTTGTTGTCTGAACTAACCCAGCAGTGGGGCGGCCAAAAAAGGAACTGCATTATTGAGAAGCTCATGAATTTTCAAACAAGCAGCCTTTGGAATTTAGAACCTCTCGTAAGGGTCCAAGCCGATTGAGTTTGGCAGCGAAATCAGCCACTCGTAAGGGTCGTGTGGTGACTAGAGAGGTTTTGGAAAATGCTACTATATTCACCCTCAGGCAAAGGGAAGGCAGTGCCTATGCATGGTTTTGGATCTAGCTAAGGTGTCTCCTCGATATTAGATACATTGGATCAAAGGCAGTTTTACCTTGAATAATATAGGGAAATATCACAATGAAGTAGGGTTCAATGATTCCAGCCAAAAGAAGGTGGTACCGGGCTTCCCTGGTGGCGCAGTGGTTGAGAGTACGCCTACCGAGGCAGGGGAAGCGGGTTCGTGCCCCGGTCTGGGAAGATCGCACATGCCGCGGAGCGGCTGGGCCCGTGAGCCATGGCCGCTGAGCCTGCGCGTCCGGAGCCTGTGCTCAGCAACGGGAGAGGCCACAACAGTGAGAGGGCCCGCGTATCGCAACAAAAATAAATAAATAAGTTAATTAAAAAAAAAAAAAAGGTACCAACCAGTGTCAGAAATATTAACAAGTTCATGGTATCTTAGAAATAAAAACGGCCCACTCTATTCTAAAATTGTTTTAAAACTGAAAGACATATAGTTGAAAGTAAATTTCTGACAAATGGATGTTGTTAATGTACAAATATCAGGATGATGTTCTTATAACTTCTATGACATAGTAAGTTTAGTTCTCTTAGGTCCTTATTCAGAACCTAAACTATGTTTCGATTATCTCCAGAACTGATGCTTTTTAACTGTTTGGTTTTTTTTTGTAAAAGAATTATCAACTTAAAGGAGGATTTTCCAGAGGGTGAGTTAGAAGAGTTTTGGCTCAAAGTCTTAAGAAAGCAAAGTAGCTTTCTTGCATTCTAATGAGGACTCATAAGTGTCCTTAGCATTGCTTCAGCAGTAGATAAGGCTGTCATGTATCATATATTGCTCCCTGAGTATTACTCGTACATATTCTACTTCACTTTCTATGTCTTCAAGTTTCTTAATTTTGACATTTCTATTAGTTGAGAGCGTTGGAGGATTCTCCAGAAGCAGATACTGAGCTCATGTCTGGGGATACATGGTGTTTATTAGAGATCAGTCCTGATGAAGCATGGGGAGGAAGAGGAGGGAGCAGGATTGGACAGAGGGAGAGTCTGGCTTGTGATACATGCCTGGTAACGCCTTGGCCAACCTGCAGGGAGTCTGGAGCAAGAACTGCTCTTTAGCGGGTCCATCACTGCGCCATCATGGGGTGCATGCTGCCTCAAGGAAGCGTGTGACCCTGGGGTAGGTGGCCCTTTGCAGCTGAAGCAGTCCCTGATGGGGCCGGCAGTTGGAGACTGTCTACTGCCCGCATTTGTCACAGCTGGTCAATAAGTACTTCTATCATATAGGTCAATATTTGGAAAATCAAACAAGATTCAAGGAACAAACTGAGGGCATGAGTGTGTACAGTCAAGAAATCCAGAGAGCAAGGAGATTAGAAAGCAAGGACTAAAAAGCATCACTAGGAGACCAGGGAATCTGAGTCAGGGTCATGGGCCCAGACCCTTGACCATAGCATCTTGCCAGGAAAAGCTCCAGATCCAGGAATGAGTTTGACTAACTGACATATGCACCAAGCAACAGGAGAGAATTTTGATACCGTACCAAAATTCAACTTCCCATGTCTTGGCAGCTGAGGGTGGACAACTAGTGTGAGAGCAAAAGTGAGGTTGTTTTCCTAGATGAAGGCAATTAAAAAATGATCTCCCAATTTTCAATTCACTTGCTAACTCAAATTCACCTGGAACCTTACAGCTTACCTTTATGCTTTGAATATTCAGGGTCTTCCGTGAATCTGGGAAAAAACAAACAAAAGTCCATGAGTTTGAATTCAGAACATAAAGTTTTTGATTATTCAGTAATTGTGAATTACAATTACTTTGTTAACAATATGTCTTTTTCCTCAATGAAAAAAAAAGTCAATTTACCACTAATTAATTTATTCAACAAATTTAATTGTCTACCACACATATGCCAGCCACTGTTTTAGGTAATTAAGTGGGTGAATAAAACAAAGATCCCTGCCTTTGTAGACTTCTATTATAAACAGTACCCAAACGACAATGTATAATAACAACAAATGAAAAGTAGATCAGGATTAAAGGAGTTGGAGGTATAGTAGAAATAAAAGAAAAAATAATTTTGATCTGGTATAGGGTCGTTGAGACAGGTGTCTTTGAGACATTGATATTTGAGCAAAGTCTTAAAGGCGGTGATGTCTATGAGAAAGTTGTTGCGGCAGAGGAGATTCTGGTGCAGATTCCCTTGTGCTAGAGCCTTCCTGGTGTATACAAGGAACAGCAAAAAGACTGCTGAGGCTGGAGTAGAGTGAGGGCTGTTGTTGAGGTCAGCACGTAAGGGGGGATGAGTATGTGAGGAGATGAGGTTAAACTTGGGCTTTAATCCCGATTGAGAGTCAGAACTGTTGAATTTGGAGTGGAAGACATTTACCATCTGATGTGTTTTAAAGGCTCACTCTGGCTGCTCTTGGAGAATAAACTGGAGGGCGTTCGAGAAGCAAGGACAGAAGTTAGGGACCAGTTAAAAGGCTGGTCCAGTGATCCAGGTAAACAAGATACTTACTTTTTGCTGTAGATTGAAAAAAATAAAAAGGCCAAGTAATACTGTGCTATTGCTTTCACTGGACTTAGATCTAACACTCAGAGTCAGCAAAAGAACTGCACTTTGAGAGAAATTGTCTATTGTTTGGTAACCGTTGTTCTTTCAGCACTAAAAGGTGACATGAAATAGTGGAGAGCATGTCTCTTTACTTTGTACTGCTCTGCAGCATTTCAGGATCTGAGAAGACTGTTCTAGTATTGAGGTTTATGTACTGTCATGCTCAGAATTATGGTCAACCATACCCAATGCAACTTGTCTCCTCAGAAGTGATTTTTGAAGCAGAAATACACAGTAGGACATGGACCTTTTTTGTCTTTCTATAAAAAAAAAAATGCTTTCATGAAAGCCAAATAACTCCTCCCTCAGTGGAGAAGAAAGTAAGGGATGTGTCATATTTGGAGCAATAGTCAGACAAGGGAATGCACTAAGTGTGCAGAAGTTAGATGGAGGCAAAGAAATAAGTTAAAGGAAATAATGCTTCCTGGCGGGGAAGGCAGAACATGACTAGGTCAGTTCAGGAAACAGTAAAGTGAAAATCATGCTGTCTTGAAAAGTCAGGAGCCCTGCCGGGGCATGAGCCCAGAGCACAACAGCTTAGTACCTTTCACTCTTGGCGTATGGGCATTTCTGAAACTGGGTTTTGATTCTCACACTTTTTCTTTTTGTGGAACTAGACATTCTTAAAAATAGTTTTTGATGTAGCTTCTCTGGACACCAATTGTGCTGAACTTTGTCTTTTACCACCTGTTTTAAAAAGTACTGTGTCTGATTGTCAAAGACATTATGGGTGGTTCCTTAAAGTTTCTCATTTTATTTGATATGGGCAAATGTGTCATGTGTGTGTGTGTGTGTGTGTGTGTGTGTGTGTGTGTGTGTGTGTGGTTTTTTTCCTTAGCATAAAATTGTCTGAATTCTGGTAATTTTATGTTCTTTAAACACAAATATTTTTTCACAACTCAAAATCTCAGTGTCTGATGGGTAAATGGAAAGCTAAAGACCCTGTATGCTTGGGGATTCATTACTTTTCTCTGTTGTCAAATACCACTTGCCACGTTTTTGGTTACTCAATCTGATTTGTAGAAACCCTACATCTGCCATAGGACCCTACCATAGACATTGTAGACACTGACTGATACCATAACATCTACTTGAATTTGAAGGAAAGAGAGGAAAGGAATAGATATGAGCCGTTTACCTCTGCTATTGGTTGATAAATCCCATCTAAGCTGCCCTACAATGCAAATTCCTCCCAAGGCCACAGTTACATAAGATGCATGGAATACAGAAAGATTCCGTCTGATTGTTTTCTTTATTTCTTTTTGAAATTCAAAACAGCGAATGGAATCTTCAATCATTGTCTATTGGAGAGCTCCTGAAGACTCTTGGGGAAACACAAATGGTGTTAAAATTTTAAGAGGGAGAGAGGCCGGCTGAGAGGCTGGGGGGTTGTGATGGTGCTGATGGAGTGTCTGTAGAGGGTAGGACTGAATAAATCTTCCTGCCTGTTCATCCTAACTTTTCCTTTTTTGGCCAGAGATATCTTCAATTATATTATCTGACGCAGGACCTTGTGAACTAACCATTTTGAACACTTATTGTTTGATCCAAACCGTGGTAAGCAACACTGAGGACAGAAAAAGGAAATCTAAGACTTGACACTTCCTTTCAAGAAAGATCCCATCAGGTCAGGAGAAAAGATGTTCGTGAAGTAAATTTGAACAATGAAACATGATATATCGTTGTATCTCTGAATATGTGGTAAAGATGATATATTCTGCAGTACAACTGGAACTTTCATAAATGTCCTCCCCACCAAAATGAGCCATCATTTGCAGGACTTAACAGGTTAACAGGAAAGCATTGGCCTAATGGCTACCTTAATATCAAACACAAACTGCAGCAAATGAGATATTCACTCAAGATATTTTCATGGAAACATCAGTCTATGAAGAGATATAAATGTAAGGTTTTTGGAAATTGAAATGCATGGATGTAATGATAGAAACCATTCTTTTGGTGACTCATTTAAAGTATGAAAATTAAAACAATAGAATAAGATCTAGGTAAGTTTTATTTGGACTACACAGTTTTAGACTTCATAGTATTTGTACATCAGAAGCAAATTAGTAAAGATATTTTAATTATTGGGAGACTTCATTGAAAAAGCCAGATTCCCAGCTTCTTTTGAAACATCTGAAGTCCCAGCTCTTCTAGCTCAGCAACCATCTTCCTGAGCTGAGTGGCAGATTTTCTCTTTGGTTTCCATAGCCTGATTGCTTCTTATTGTTCTTTATTTTTTTCTCCCACTATGCTTTAGTAGTTCACGTTTATTACCTAGCAAGCTCTCTGTTGGCATTTGAATTTGAGATTCCCTGATGAGGCCCAGCCTCCACTAAATGCAGTCATGCCTTTTGCAACATCCTTCCTGCTTGAATGCATCACCTTGAAGTTTACTTCTTCTCTAGGCAACCCATTCCAGTGTTGGACACCCCCTTGTTTACTACTGAAAAGCTCTCTCCCTGCATTAAGCCTTAATCTCTATTCTTCTAACTCATAATTTTCCCTAGTTTTGTCCTTTAAGTTTTGTCCTTTAAGGCAAACATGTCTTTTCTTTCTCCTTAAGAGGGTACACCTTCAAATCAAATGCATATAACTATCAAACAATGTCAAGAAACAACATTTCAAGAAAACTCCTTGTTTTCTACCCTGACCCTGAACATTCCTTATGCTCTCTACCTTTTTTTTTTTAAGTTCTGTGGATCTTTTCAATTAAGCTCGCTATTTTGAGTTGATTGTAGATTCATATGGAGCTGTAAGAAATAATACATAATGGCCCAATGTACCTCTTACCCAGTTTCCCTCAATGCTAATATTGTGTAAAACCATTGTACGATATCAAAACCAGGATATTGGCATTGATACTGTCAAGATCCAGAATATTTCCAGCACCACAAGGATGCCTCATGTTGTCCTTTTATAATCACATCTACACCCACTTCTTCCCCCTCCTGTCAATCTCTAATATGTTTTCCAATTCTGTAATTTTGTGATTTCAAAAATGTTATATAAATGGAATTGTATGTTATATAACCTTTTAGGATTTGTATTTTTCACTCAGCATAATTCTGTGGAGATTCAGCTAGGTTGTTCTGTGTGTTAATAGTTCCTTCTTTATTATTGTTTTTTTAGGCAATTAAAAAATATATATATATTTATTTATTTGGTTGCGCTGGGTCTTAGACACAGTAGGCAGGCTCCTTAGCTGTGGCTCAAGGACTTCGCTGTGGCATGCATGTGAGAATTAGTTCCCTGACTAGGGATCGAACCCTGGCTCTCCTGCATTGGGAACATGGAGTCTCAACCACTGCGCCACCAGGGAAGTCCCCTTCTTTATTATTGTTGAGTAGTATTTCCTGGTATGCATATACCAGTGAGTTTATGCATTTACCATTGAAGGACATCTGGGTTGCTTCCAGTTTTTTACTACTATGAATAAAGTTATGAACATTCGTGTACAGGTTTGTCTGTCAACATAACTCTTCATTTCTTTAGGATAAATGCCCAGGAGTGCAATTACTGAGCACTATGGTAGTAAGATATTTAGCCTTTTAAGAAACTGCCAAGCACTTTACCAGAGTGGCTGTACTATTTTCATTGCTACCGGCAATGTATGAATGATCCAGGTATTTCATATCCTTACCAGTAACTTTATTTTAGTTGTTTTGATGTGTAGCGATATCTCACTACAGTTTTAATTTGCAGTCCTCTAATGGCTAATGATGTTGAACATCTTTTCATGTGTTTATTGACATCTGTATATTTCTTTGGTGAAATGTCCCTTAATGGCTTTTCCATGTTTTCTAACTGGATTGTTTGCACTTTTACTGTTGAATCTTGAGAGATTTAAAAAATATTCTAGATAGAGGCATACCTTGGAGATATTGCAAGTTTAGTTCCAAACCACTGCAGTAAAGCAAATATCACAATAAAACTAGTCACATGAATTTTTTGATTTCCCAGTACATACAAAAGTTATGTTCATACTATGATATAGTCTGTTAAGTGTGCAATAGCATTCTGTCTAAAAAACAAGGTATATAACTTCATTAAAAATACTTTATTGCTTAAAAATGATAGCCATCATCTGAGCCTTTGATGAGTCATAATCTTTTTGCTGGTGGAGGGTCTTGCCTTGATGTTGATGGCTGCTGATTAATTAGGGCTGTGGTTGCTGAAGGTTGGGGTGGCTGTGGCCATTTCTTAAAATGAGACAACAATGAAGTTTGCCGTAAATCAGTTGGTCATATTTGTCTGGGTTTATTTCTGCTTTCTCTATTCTGTTTTATTGCTCTTTTTTCTATCCTTCCACCATACCACATAGTCTTGATCACTGGGTAGACTAATTTCTGGTACTTCATTTTTCTTTTACGAAATTATTTTAGGGAATCTAGTTCCTTTGTCTTTACATATAAATTTTAGAAGAATCTTGTCAATATCTACAAAAAATCTTGTTGAGATTTTGATGGATGTTATGATAAATCTGTATATCAATTTGGGGAAAATAGACATTTTTACTATGTTGAGTCTTTTAAGACATGAACATGGTATGTCTTTTCATTTATTTAGGTCTTCTTTGATTTCTTTCATTAGCATTGTGTAGATAAAGCACATATATTCTGTACATGTACTGTTAGATTTACACCTAAGTATTTTATTTACTTTTTTAGTATTGTAGTTTAAATTCTGTTGTCCAAGTGTTCATTTTTAGGATATAAAAATATAATTGATTTTTTGTGTGCTTATCTTGAATTCTGCAACCTTGCTGAACTCACTTATCAGTTGTATGAGTTTCTTTCTTTCCTTCTTTCCTTTTTCCTCCTTTCTTTCTTTGCTTTCTTTCCTCCCTCCTTCCCTCCCTCCCTCCCTCCCTCCCTCCCTCCCTCCTTTCCTCCTTCCCTTCCTTCCTTCCTTTCTGTTTTGTAGATTCCTTGCAATTTTCTGTGTTGTCAGTCAGGTCATTTGCAAATAGGGACAGTTGTATTTCTTCCTTTCACATCTGTGTGCCTTTTATTTGCTTTTTACCTTAATGCACTGGCTAGAACTTGTAGCACTATGTTGACTAAGAGTTGTGAGAGCAGACTTCCTTACCTTGTTTCCAGTCTTGTGGGAAAAGTAGCTTTTCACAATTAAGTATAATGTTGGCTGCAGGTTTTTTGGTAGATCTTTATTAAGTTGAGGAAGTTCCTTTTATTTCTCTTTTTCTGAGGGTTTTTATTATGAATGAGTATTGAATTTTATCAAATGTTTTTTCTGCATCCATTGATATGATCATGGGATTTTTATTCTTTAGCTTGTTAACATGGTTTTGAAAGACTGAACTTTTGCAATCCTGAAATAAACTCCATTTGGTCATGGTGTGTAAGTTTTTTTATATATTGCTGAATTCAATTTGCTAAAATGTTAAGGATTTTTGTGTCTATATTTTTGAGGAATTACTGTTCTATAGTCTTCTTTTTTTCCTTCCTTGCTGATTTCCTCTCTCTTTCCTTTGTTCTTTTATTCCTTCCATCCTTCTTTTTCTCTTTTTTTTTCTTCTCTTTTTCTTTCTTGTACTGTCTTTGTTTGTCTTTGGTATTAGCTTCATAAAATAAGTTGGGAACTGTTTCCTCCTCTTTTATTTCCTGAAAGAGATATTGTAGAATTTTTTATTTTTCTTTAAACATTTGACAGTAATCTCCTGTGAAACCACATGGGCTTGGTAATTCCTTTTTCTGGAGTTTTAAAAAGACAAATTCAATTTCCTTAATATTATGGGATTATTTAAATTACAGTATCTGTTTCATATTGGATAAGTTGTAGTAGTTTGTGTTTTTCGAGGAATTGGTCCATTTCATCTAAGTTGTCACATGTATGTATTGAGTTGTTTGTAGTATATCCTTATTATCATTTTGTCTGCAGAGCCTGTAGTGACATCCTGTTTCATGTTTCATTCCTGATATTGGTAATTTGTGTCTAGCCTCTTTTTTTTCTTTGTTAGTCTTGCTAGAGGTTTGGATATTTTCATATTACAAGACTCTGGATCTTATTTGAAGCTGTTGTAGCTGGATTTCTCTACCATTGCTGTGGCCTGGGAAGGGAGGAGAGGGCACTGCTTCATTACTGCCAGGCCGAGGTAGGAGCCCAAGTTCCTTATTTTGTCTGTATTGACACTGAGATGAGGGTTACCTATTACTTCTGTGCGTCAGGGGGAGTTCTGGTCCCCACGCGGCCTCCACTGCACTGCATGGAGGTGTTGCCTTGATACCACTGGGCAACCGTGAACGTCCTAACTCTCCACTAGGCCTCTTTTGACACCAACCCAGTAGGGCTGGAAGTGCTGGTTCCCCAGAGAATCTCTACCTGCACTGTGGGAAAGCTACCTGCTGGTGGTAATGACAGTCCCAGCTCTCTATTTGGCCTTTCTGAAACCACTCAGAAAGGGGTTTGGGGACACCTCAGTATACCCTCATGAAGGTGGAAGTGTAAACTCCCCACTTGGCCTCTGCAGCTGTGGATATGGAGGTGGGGGCCATAGTTTTTTCTATGGTGATTGTCTGGAGTAGATTAGTTATTGTCTGAAAGTCTTCTATCTTGGTAAGCTGGCCCTTTATTTTGGTTAGACAGAGAAGGCTTTTGCTGGGGCTTTTTCTTTCTTCCTTCCTTTTCTTTTCTTCTGTGCCCACTGGCATTTCTAGATTGTCAACTTCTTTAGCTCCCAGTCAGGGGTATATAAGGGAAAAAGAAAACTCACCACCATGAGGTTCCTTGAGTCCTTAAGTCTCACTTCTTCTGTCTTTCATTTTAAATTTTATTTTTAAACTTTCATTTTAAACGTAAAACTTCAATTCCTTAGTTGCACTTGTCATATTTCAAGTGCACAAAAGTCATATGTGGATAGGCCACCATATTGGATCGTGAATGGTGGAATTCTCCATTGCTGCAGAAAATTCTTTTAGACACTACTGCTAGAGAGTATTCTTGTTGCTTCTTGTTCTCTTCTTACCTTCTAGGCCTTTGACTTCCTGGATGTAGTATTACTTAGTTTACAGTTTTCCTATTTGACCCTGAAGACTTATACCTTCTTTCTAAAAGATAAATTTATTTATTTATTTATGGCCTTGTTGGGTCTTCATGGCTGCGCACGGGCTTTCTCTAGTTGTGCCGAGTGGGGGCTATTCTTCATTGCGGTGTGCAGTCTTCTCATTGTGGTGGCTTCTCTTGTTGTGGAGCAGGGCTCTAGGCGCACGGGCTTCAGTAGTTGCAGCAAGTGGGCTCAGTAGTTGTGGCTTGCGGGCCCTAGAGCACAGGCTTAGTAGTTGTGGCACACGGGCTTAGTTGCTCCACAGCATGTGGGATCTTCCCGGACCAGAGATCGAACCCGTGTCCCCTGCATTGGCAGGCAGATTCTTAACCACTGTGCCACCACGGAAGTCCAAGACCTATACCTTTTGCCCTTCATTGCTGCCTTTGATACTGCCACCAACCTTAGATGAAGAATTGCTGACAACCCTCTCCAAAGAATTGTCCTCTGACGTCTCCTTTCGGTTTTGGTTTGGGGTTTATCACTTAGTACATAATGGTCTCAACCTACTTACACCTGAGCTAAGACACTTAACCTCCTGACTTGGCCTTAGCAACTGGTTTGTCTCCTAACAAACAACTCTCAGTCAGGTTAGCCTAGAATTTTAGTCCATTGCTTTCCTGTTCTGTCTTTAACTCACTGATCCTCATAGTATTGCTCTTACCTTTCATGATCTGAAATTGTAGGCAGTAATGTTTTACTACTCTGCTATAGTTGGGCTTCATCAGAGTCGTTATTGTGAAAAAAGTTTTAAAAATGTGCTTAATGCTAAATGAACAATATTTTTTAATATTGCAAGAGAGAAAATTGAAGTGGAGGCTTATACTAATAGCTACTTGGAAGAAAGCTGGAACATAAGTTCCAGATAGATGATAAATTTGTAAAGCTATTCATACTATACACAGAGCAATGATGCATGCAATTTGAAACCACCAACTGCTGTGCGCTATTGCCTAAATACTAGCTGGTAGTGTTTCCATCCACAGAAACATTTCTTAACTAAAATAGCAGTAAATTCAACTTCACAATTTTTTTTTTAAAAAATACAAATTTCTACAATTAATCCCATTTAAAGAAAGAAGATCAATTAAAAACAACTTGTGGGGGGCTTCCCTGGTGGCGCAGTGGTTGAGAGGCCGCCTGCCGATGCAGGGGACGCAGGTTCGTGCCCCGGTCCGGGAAGATCCCACATGCCGCGGAGCGGCTGGGCCCGTGAGCCATGGCCGCTGAGCCTGCGCGTCTGGAGCCTGTGCTCCGCAACGAGAGAGGCCACAACAGTGAGAGGCCCGCGTACCGAAAAAAAAAAAAAAAACAACAACTTGTGATTAATTATGTACAAAAATGTTAGTTTTTTTTTTTTTTCTTGACATTAACTTATTTCAAGATGCATAGAGAAAGATTGCTAAGGGAGGAATCCTGCAGTAAAGAGAATATAGAGGCAAAGGAGAACCAGTTAAGGTTGGTAAATTATTAGGAAATGTAATCAATCTTCGAGTATCTAAGGGCTTACTTGTTCGTGTATGTATTTCTTCGTCTGTTAGGGAATTGTAAGAAAAGAGAATAAAATATAAGTTTAATCATAGATTAAAGCCAGTCTAAAACTTAACTGCATCACTAAGTATGGTGCTTTTCACAAAATGGGCACTTAATAAAACTTATGGAATTGTAGATAAAGGAAAGATAGACTACCACAAATTAAATCAGTCAGTGAATTTGAAATGCCTCCCATATGGAAAGTATGCTACTACGAATTCCAAAGAAAAGAAAATAATTCACAGATTCTAAGTGAAAGAAAGATAAGAAGTGTTTCTATCATGAATGAAAAACAGTGCCTATTACATTTTCGTATAATTTTGTAAGATACTTTATATAATATTATATATATAAGTTTTGATAGTTGAATATTATAAATATACGCAAAAGGCATATTTATAAGATATTAGAAATTTTCATTTTTAATTAACAACTAATATTTTATGAGTACATCTAACAAAACTCAATTTAAAATAAATTGCATTAAACTGTAAGGTTTTGTTGTTGTTGTTGTGTTTTTTGTCTTTTGCTTGACCACAATAGAAATCTTACTGTAAGGATACCATGTAAGGACTTGTGAAAATAGTGGCCTAATTCTGTGTTCATTACTTCTACCTGTTATCCAGAGACCTGTCCTTCTGAAAATGTGCTTATTGAAGCCGTTTTAAGTTTAGTTATATTATTCAAACAGCTTTTGTTGACTTCAGAAACCCAAATCAAAACCATCGTGAGGGCTTCCCTGGTGGCGCAGTGGTTGAGAGTCCGCCTGCCGATGCAGGGGACCTGGGGTCGTGACCCGGTCCGCGAGGATCCTACATGCCGCAGAGCGGCTGGGCCCGTGGGCCATGGCCGCTGAGCCTGCGCATCCGGAGCCTGTGCTCCGCAACGGGAGAGGCCACAACAGTGAGAGGCCCGCATACCGCAAAAAAAAAACAAAAACCATTGTTAAACATTTATCTTCAGCTTACATTAATCTAAAATGAAATTAATTGTTTTATTTGCATTAAAAATAGGAGAAAAGTTGACCAAGTAAATTGTTTTGGGAATTCCCTTTATGTTTTGTATCTGCCATAAGCCACCATAAAAATGTTCTCTTTTTTCTCGTTTGAACTTTAAATATATAGATTAAAACCTTCATTTTATTGTTTGTTTCTGTTATCCTTTTTGTAGTTGGAGGTAGCTGTACGCTTTGGCGGTTTTTTTCCTATCAAAGCTTCCCTTCTTTAAAATTATCTTTCAGTTGGGCCCACGCCACAGCTGATGTGCTTTGGATGGACACCTGACCCAGGAGCTAACAACCCACAGCTGATGCAAGTGGGACTTGTGCTCATCCAATGATAGTGAGTACTTCGAAGAACAGCCTGAGGTGGGAGCTCGGATAACGTGACCACACGGGTCGTGCGCATGCCCAGGAAGCTCCTGCAAGGGCGAGCAGAGACCTGGGCGATCTCCGAGAGATGGTAAGACAAGACTTAGTTCTCAGTTTTCGGAGACTGTTGTGGTCTTGTTCTTCATTTCCTCTGAGTGCCCATGAAATGTGCATGTTTTGCCTTTATGTTAAGTCCTGTTTCCATTAAGCTAGGTTGAGAGGATTCCTATTCCTTGCATTCGAATATAATACGCCTTTACTAAAACGTAGGTTTTTACATTCTTCTCTGAATATTTTTCTTGACGTATCTATTTCTTTTATTTAACCTACAACTCTTACTTAATCACGTTGTTCATTAATTTGTACCAAATTAAGATTAATACAACTACAACTCTACTTTATTACTTAGTATTTACCTTTTGGAGTTTTATACCATATTTTGCAACAATTTATAAATTCTTTAATATTCCTGTAAATACTTTTTCTTTACAAATACTATTAAACAACATGAAACTTGGAGGTATTTTCTGATTCTGAAGCTTGTGTCACAGGTTATAATTTTGATAACTCTAATCAGTAGATTTTCTTTTTTAGTGTTGCTGATGCTTTATTATATGAGCCAAAATCAATTTCTATATTCTTTCAGTGCAATAGTCAGTAATAACTGTTTCATGTCATATAGTTAGATAATTAATGGGTTTTCTACTCCTCTTTATCTGATTTAGTTTAAGTTAGAGACAGCTGTTTTCTACCTCCCCATTTACCTTCCAGATTAAAGGTATATAGGGTTAATTAAGTATGTGATGTAATTATGTGATGTAAGGTATATAGGGTTAATTAAGTATGTGATGTAACATAAAATATTGTCATATATAATAAGACTGAAGCCAAGTGGAGTATTCCAACTGTAAGATATAAAAAAACAAGGCCAAGGTAGCATGGATCATTGTTATTAAAGTATAAGCACAATTATTTTTACTTTTTAAACATTTACAATAAGAAATGGATTATTTTCAAAGGTCAGCATTCTATATAAATGGGACATGAACAATAACTCGACTC
>NW_006788075.1:380315-386082 GCF_000442215.2 Lipotes vexillifer
TTTCCCTAAAGACTACACTTAAGCTATGTGAATTTATCCCTTGCTTTAGAACTAGGTCAGCAATTCCACACCAGAAATGGCAGTACTCAGGAGAGTGACAAACCTTTTCAACTTAGGTTGAATTTAAATTAAACCTAGACTTTGCAGATACTGTCTTGTTGAACGACAGTAAGGCCAAGAAAATAACCAAAATAATCATTTTTTATGTAGAGGTTCATAAAAGATTTGCATTCATGAAAAATTAATAGAATTTATAGGAAAGAAGTTTTTGTTGGGGGATGCATCGTGTTTATAGTTGGATGAACATTTTTAGAAGCCTGTGAATGTAAGAAGTTTGCATAGCCCAGTGGTGAACATGGAAGTGCATATCAGAGAGCTGTGGGTTTAAGTACTGAGCTTCCTTTCTTACTGCGTGACCTTGAGTGAATCAGTTGCGTCTCAACTCCAATCTTCTTGCATCTGTGAAATGTAGATAATAATAGTTTTTCCCTTATAAGGTTATGAGGATTAAATAAGTATAGCACTTAGCAAAGTGTCTAAGTTTACTAAGAGTGAGCTCTTAGTAATATCAGCTGTTACTGCTACTACTACTGCACTGCTGCTACTACTATTACCGGGAAATAGTGTGTAACATTGTGATTGAGCTTATGGAGGTTTTAAGGACCAAAAGTTAAGTTGATGCACTGTATTACATTATATTTCTTGAAACAATTATGCTTCAATTTTTTTGTAACATGGCTTCGGATATAAGCCAAGTTTCATCATTTTCTTTGAAGCTTTCCAATTGACCATTTAGTTATAAGATTGTAGAGTGACTGCTAAATATTAGGTTATGTTTTAATGTTTTTCTTAATTATGCCTTTATCCTTTTTTTAAAAACCACAGTTTGGTTATAATTAAAATAAATCAAAGTAATAATGAGTTTAGATAATTTCCCAACTAACATATTGAGATAATGTGTTATTTATACTCTTTTCTCCATCCCCCAAAGTCCTCCATACAGGTCACTTTCTGTTCTATGCGATGACTCAAGTGTTCTCTCTCTGTGTTTGGGAGTCAGAGAATAATGGTGGTGGCAGGGTTGAGAGCATCTTTGTTGGCGTCACCCTTTTAATCTTATTTTAGATTCAGCCAGGACATACCTCTATATAAGTAAGGCATGTTCCTTTTTAAAATTTGATTTTGTGTTAATTATTTACTAGCTGTGGTCATTGGGAAAAAAAAAAAAAAAACCTTTCAATAGGGGGGGGTGTTTGTTGGTGGGGAGTGTGGTCATTGGGAAAAAAAAAAAAAAAACCTTTCAATAGGGGTGGGTGTTTGTTGGTGGGGAGGGGAGAAAGAGAAAAACTACTTTTTTCTCTGCTAGAACTTCTTGGCACCTCTGCTCCAGCTCTTATCTCTCTCCCCATTGGCAGGGCATATAGGGCTTCTCATTTTTAAGGTATGTTCTTTCCTTATGCTCTTTATTCCAGTCTTCCATCTGTACTGGCCATTGAAATCTTGGTTATTTTTTTCCTTTGTCAGTTTGACATCATTCTTGTGTTCTGTAAATGTTTTCAGATCCTGTCTCAGAAAAATCTTCTAAGGACTTTATTGCTGTCTCAGGTTGCCGTCCCATCTTCTCTTCCATCTATTATTTAACTTCTTAGGATGCTCTTTGCTCTGGTTCCTTACCATCTAGTCCTGATTTTCACTTTTGTTCTTTTGTTATTGTTAGCAAGGATGCTAGACCTGTTATTTTAAGAAGGATTTTATGGCCTCTTACTCACCTTTGCAGTTTACTTTCTCTTCTACACCAGTTATAGGTGTAGAAAGTAAATGGACTCTGTAGAGGAGTGTAATGTAACTTCAAACCTTTTGTCCTGTACCCTGTGTATAAAAGCAAGGGCTCCTTTTAAGTAGGATTATTGGGAGAGTGAAGAACAGAACATCTTGACTTTTATAAGATATAACTTTTATATTCCCGCAGTTTTAAAAATAACTAGCACAGGGCTATTATCCTTTCTTTAAAAAAAAAAAAAAAACATTTGAAAACAAAAAAGAAATGGTTAGCATCACTAACTGCTCACTTGTCCAAGTTTTCCAAACTTCCCCAGCCTACTCGGAGATAAGTGCACTGTGGACACTGCCTCGTGGACTGGTCCTTTGTGGCAGCAGATATGAGAAGCTCCTCTATCAGTCAGGCTTCAGTCGAGGGAGGAGACACTGAGTGCCGTGGAGCAGGGATTTGTGATGGGAACAAGACCCTGCAGATTGTGGGAGAGGCTGGAGAACCGAGGTGATAACCAGCCTCTCTGCACTGGCATGGGTGGACGGGTTAGCTTGCCAGGGATTTTGTGAAGTGACATGCGTGCAGCTGCTGGGGTATTAACATAAAGGGAAACTGGTGGAGAAGTCTGTGGAAGGTCACTGTTTCTGTGTCTGGTGATGATTAGGTTTCCTGTCTATTAGCGGAGTTAGCAGTTTGGAAGTAGTGTTGAATGCAGAGTGGGGCAGAGTGAGAGCAAAAGCTGAATCTACTGATAGGCCTGCGTCTGTCTGTCAACATCAAGAAGATTAAAGACAAGCTGAAATCTTCTGGAAGATCTTTGTGTCTCTCACTGCCTTTAACTAGAATGCCCTTTTAAGAGTAACGGCTGCTGTTTTCCAAATCCTGCTTTCCAAATCACGTCGATTTCTCTTTGGACCACATTTAACTGAGAACCGTACCGGAGAAGAGGATTCTGGGAAACCTGGTTTCAGATTAGCCAGATTGATAAAGTGCAAAACAACTACAGACATCTGTTCATACTGCTTTGAACTATATTTATATCCAACAGCTAAATCATGATTCCACCTAACATGATGCAGCTACGTGCAACTGAAAACATGCTAGCATTGTATCTTCTCCCAAAAGAGGACACTAAGGCCCCATCTTTGGGTGATGTTTATTCCTTTTCTAGCTGAGTCATACTCCTTCTTTGATATCTTCTAACTTAAGTATTGACATGTTAGGTTAATCGCTATCAACATATGTTACAGAGTAGGGAAATAGGAAAATAATAAAGAAGCTTGATTAGCATATCTATTTATCTAAACATATGTATATACATACACAAATACATTCGTATCAGAGGAGGAAGTACCTGGAACTACTATAGTCTTAAATTTGTAAATATTCACATGGTTATAGCTGGTATTTATAACTTGCTTCTTCTAATACCCATTCCATATTCTCTTTGCCCTCAGCAAGCAGCTTAGCTGATCATGGTTTTTTAACTGCGCGGGGTATCCCAAACCTGTATTCCTGAAGGGTCTATGCCTTTAGCAGTTCTGATTATTTTGAATTTTTGTACTGTTCCAATAATTTCTTATTGGAAGAATATGTGAGTCCTAAGAGATGCCCTAGAGGATCACCTATGTAACAGACATCTGCCTCTTTTCCCTGTTGTATATAAGCAACACAACTGCATTAGATTTCTATTGTTGCAAACCAAATTATAATAAATTCATCAGTTTAAAACAATATGCACTTATTATCTCACAGCTTCTGTGGGTCAGGAGTGTCGTTATGGTTTAACTGGGTCCTCTGCTCAGGGTCTCCTCAGCTAGGACTGTGATCTCATCTGATACCCTGGGCTCTTTTCTAAGTTCATTCAGGCTGTTGGCAAAATTCAGTTCCTAGTGGTTTTAAGACTGAGATCCCATTTACTCTCTGTGTGGTGGCTGGTGGAGAGAGTCAATTTCAGGTCCTAGAAGCCTCTTTTAGGTCCTAGGCATGTGACCCTCTTATCTTGCAACATGACAGCTTAATTCTTCAAATGCAGCAGGAGAAACTTACTCCAGTCTGCTGCAGCTGAATCTTAGATAATGTAATCTAATCAAGGAGTGACTATCTAATCATATTCATAGGTCTTGTCCACATTCAGGAGGAGGGAATTATATTAGCATGTACACCAGGGAGTGGGAATTTTGGGAGCCATCTTAGAATTCTGTCAATCACACCATTTTCTCTTGGTAGTCAGAATCGATCATTCTGCTTACCACAATTAGTTCCTTCTCTGACAGCTGAGTCACTGCTATGAGGAGTGACCAGGTGGCAGTTTCAACTTCAGTGTTTGAGAACTATTATTGTGTTCCCCTTTGGAGCAAAGATCTCTAAACTAGCAGATCCTAAATTCGTGGAGGCCGGAAGGCAAAATATTGCTAGTGGATCATTAGGAGTAATAGGGAGAGGAGCTATTCCGCCTTCCATTCTTTGTTTCTCCAACCAATGAAGCTTGGCTCTGGGGGAGAAAACCCAGCATCATATACTGGACATTGATTCAGAACATATACTAAATGCTTAAGGACATTACCCCAACCCACAAAAGTGTGATCATCCAGTTGTACTGTATCAGAGTCTTTAAAAGACCATTTCATTGCTTCTGGGAAATATGGTAAGATCAGTGAATTTGCTGAGCAAAAGCTGATCGCTGCTCTTACTGTAAAATAAATTCCTTGAACAGAAGCAATGGTGTATGGAACACCATGCTGGTAGATAAGGCATTCTGTAAGTTCACAGTTGGTGGTTTTGGCTGAAGACTGGTGGGCTGGGATTGCAAATTTGTATCCAGAATAAGTGTCTTGTCAAGTGAGGAAAAAATTGCTGCCCCTTTCAGGAAGGAAACGACTCAAAGTAATCAACTTGTCTTGAGGTGTCTGGTTTCCCTGGGGAATCATGTACAATGTTGGAACTCCCTGTTAATCTGTTGTTTTCAGGTTAAGTACTCTGCAGTTTATAGAGTGCAAGTCCATGTTGCTTAGCTCATAAGTAACTTTCACCTTTATTACCATAAGCACTTTATGCATAAGCTGGTGGCGCAAAGTCAAGGGTGGCTGGGCAGAGAGACTGCCTGGCATCTATAGAATGAGTAATCTTTTCCACCTGATTATTAAAACCTCTTCTGCTGGTGTTGCCCTTTGGTGGGCATTGATATAGGATGCAGATATTTTCAAACTCTGTGCTTCTTTTCAGAGGTCCATTCGCATGCTTCTTCTCCAGAACTCCTTTTCACCAGTCATGTTCCTTCCAAGTCCCTGACCATCCAGCAAACAAATTGTCAGCCCTTGACTAAGAATCAGCATGGATTCATACCTCTGACCATCTCTCATTCTAGGCAGAATAGAAAAAACCAAACCAAAACAAAACAGCCAGGTGCACTGCTCAAGGTTATGACCACCGGGGATATTTTTCTTCACCATTGTCCTCAGGGCCACTCCTAAGTGGGGCAGTAGAGGAATAGCTCTCCACTTTGAGGCGGGGCCAGTGTACCGTGCAGAACCATTTGTAAACCAGTCACCAAAATTTTCTTTCTCATCAGCCAACTGGTTAAAGCGACTGCCATATGTGTGGGCTGATTAAAGTGGAGGCAATGTAGCAGGGGTAGGAATCTGAACTGCTTTCTCCTGTGTCTTATCTGTGCTTTCAGGAATTGCTCCAGCCTGCTCTTGTGAATATCCCTTCCAGTTAATGACGTTAATGATGGAGTTAATGTTAGTGATGGAGTTCACTCACACTTTCAAGGCTTAGTAGATCAATCAACAATCTGTTCTTGATATTCAACTTAGTTTTCAAGATAATTTGGTAGCCTGTGTTAAGCATCCACTTCTCTACCAGGACCTAATAAAAGCAGAAGCTATTTCTCAAAAGAAGAGTAGGATGGCATAACTTAGCACCAAAATCTTAAAGTTGTGCACTGTTTTTCACCTTTATTGACATTACAGTGGCTCCATCCAGTATTCCTGC
>NW_006788075.1:386100-407673 GCF_000442215.2 Lipotes vexillifer
CCTGCTGCCACAAACATTTCAAGCACAATTGGATCTGTGAATTATATTGCCTAAGTGGCAAAGCAGCTTACATGGAGGCCTGGGATTTTTTTGTACATCCTTCTCTTGTTTGGGTCCCACTCAAAGCTGGCAGCCTTTTGGATTACTCAATATTTGGGGTCATGATAGCATGCCCAGATGATGTGTATGTTGCCCTCAAATCTAAAGAGGCACAATAGGCATAGTCCATCTTTCAGTGTTAGAAAGGGCCAAGTTCAGCCATTTGATCTTCACCTTGTAAGGGATGTAATGGCATGCTACTGACCACTAGAATCCTAGAAATTGTTCTGAATTTTTTTACATTTGCATATCTTGCCAAGGTGTCTAAAATAGTTGCTACTTCCTACTTTCTAGATCTAATCAGCATGATATTATTAATGTGGACCATCATGACATCTTGTGGAATGGAGAAATGATCAAGGAAGTACTCTCTGGAATAGATTATGACACAAGACTGCAGAGTTAATATAACCCTGAAGTAAATTTGTGATGGTGTATTGCTATCTCTGCTAGGTGAAAATATCCGTATACTTGGTAGTAACATTACCAGGAAACATGTTGATTTACTTTAGTAAAGAAATCACATCTGGAACTGCAGCCGTAATAGGAGTTGCCACCTGCCTAAGTTTACAATAATCCACTGTCATTCTTTAAGATCCATCCGTCCTTTGTACAGGAAAAATAGGCAAGTTGAATAGAAATGTGGTAGGAATCACCACTTCTGTGTCTTTCAAGTCATTGATGTTGGCACTTAGAACTGCAGTCTCTCCAGGAATAAAGCAGTGAGTGCCTTTACTGTATTATTTTGGTGTGCAGAAGTGGTTCTGGAGGTTTCCAGTTGGTCCTCCCCTCTATACTGTACCAGCCCTTATTCCATGAGTCAAGGAACCAGTGTGGAGATTCTACAAGCTGCTTATCTTGTCTTTTCCAATAATGCTTTCTAGAAGCAGGAAAAGAACCATGAGCTGATTTTTGGGACACACTGGAATTACTGTGAGATGGACCCAAGTCAGCACTTCATTAATTGCCTGACTTCTAAAAGCCTGTACTATGACTAGCTAGTTGGTCCACAGTGGTGTTTTCGTTCTTCAGAGATTATCTCAGTCCAGAGCCAGTGTCCGTTAACTCCCTCAAAATTGGGTAATTTTTTCCTCTCCAATGCATGGTCATCCTGGTAAAATGCCACATGTCCCTTAGGAAAGATAAGTAAAATATTTATAATATATTATTTGGCAATGTATCAAGGTCATTCCTCGAGGGACTCAGCCTTCCTTTCATCCAAATGGCTCTGGGTATGTGAACTGCTCGATTCGTGGAATTGGTTAAGGAGTTATGACTATTTTAATGATTCAAGTCAGACATTTGTTCTGTCTCAGGATGATTTCTGCTTACACAAATCAAGAGTTTAGTAGTTTTCCCCTCTTAGGTATACCATGATAAGTTGTGAAATGCCAAGGATCACTGTTGGCCAAATCATTTTAATTACTACTTTGGCTCTGCCGCCTATTACAATAGCACCTGAAAGTCCCAATCGACCCTTGCCATATCAACAAGTTCAGCACAATCAGACATAATGTTCCTTCTATTCAACACCCTTATGAACCATTGTCATACATGTTTACTCAGGTTTCTTTGATTAAAAGGTGAGAAGAGTCTTGCAAATCTTTGGGGATATGGTACTTATTGTGAACCTGACCGGTTGGGGCTTGTCAGGACTTAAGTCTGGTAGTAGGTCTAGAAGCAAGGACAGTTAGTGGGAGTTGGTATTGATGAGGTAGATCCCTTCAAGGTTACTAATTCAGGGGAGGCCATCACCATACTTGGACAAGGTGAGAAGAGCTGCTCTAGGGAGGTTTCTGTACTTTATTGGAATCTGCCCATCATATCATTTAGGGCCCCACTCTCTCAATGCCTTCACTATGAGGTTAGGAATTCAATTGGGGTTGTTATTCAGCCGAGCAGGGCATTGGACTTGGAGTTTTGTTTTCAGAAATCTTGACCTACATCTGAAGAAATAAGGGTGTCTGCTTTTTGGAGCAGACAGAGAAACTTTGTTTCTTTAACTATGCTTGAGATGGGAATTTAACACCCTGAGCCCATCAAATTCTTTTCTCCACTGTTTTCTAGTGCACTTAGAACAAACAACCAATCTGTTACACTTTTATTTATATTAAAATTTCTTGTAAGAGCAAACACTTGGTCACCTAAAGCTCTGCCTTCTATAGGCATCTGAGCATAGGAAAGAATTTAAGTGACATTTTTACTACTGTGTGTTGCAGAATACCAGACTTCTCTTTACCACCAGCAACAGGGTCATTAATGCCTATATTACTAATTAGAGAACTAACTCTTTGTTTTCATGCTTAAACTTCTGTTCCCCTGGAACCACTCCTGGTACAGTCATTGTAGCAGGTAGTGTCAGTCAGGAAAGCAGAACCACTATGAGTATTGTGGATCAAGGGTTTTATTGTTGGATAAGAATTTACAAAATTGTATGAGATGGAAAAATAAGAGTGTAAAAGGGCAATTTGCAGATCAATGAAAAAGCACAACGTAGTACTTCTGAAACACTGGCACAGGTGGATAAATTGGTGCTTGTCAGGGAATTTGTGAAGTAGATATGTCTACCTGCTAGCGTGGGACTGTGAAGAAAAACAGCTAGAGAAATCTGCAGAGAGTTATTGCCTCTGTGACTGGTTCTGGTTCTGGTAGTCAGAGCATGGAGTCAAGATGAGTCAGAGGAAGCTAAAAACTTCTGCACCACTGCATTTATTTGTCACTGTGGAGAGAGCAAAGACAAGGTGGACTCTGCTGATAGCTCTACATCTGTCTCTCACAATCTCCAGCCACAATGACTTTCAGAGTATAACCACTGCTATTTCACTTCTGCCTTCCAAATCTTGGGCTATTCTTATGTTGGCCACCTCTAATTAGGAAATGTAAAGGGGGAAAGGAAGGGTTTCTGAGAAACATAGTTTCAGGTTGGCCAAATGCACACAGTAAAGCACCACACGCCTTGTGCAACCTGCCAACTTCTTTTCATTCCTCCAGTGGTGAGTATACAGACCACATGTTGAAACAGTGGTGTCCTAAGATCAAAGTTTCTTGGATTGTTGAGTGACTGCAGAGAGGACACTTGCCCTAGGGCGTCACACAAATGACAGAAGACTTTGTGAGGGAAAGATAAACTTTGTTTTGTTATTCCACTTCGGTTTGGGGGTTGTTGCAGCAGCCTAGCCTATTCTGATTAATACACCACTTCTTACTTAAAGCAAGGCATGTTAAACAAGATGGTTCCTGTTTGGAGGTTGATGGAGGACACCTTTTGGCAATGAAAACTCTTGCTTTTTGAAGAGGACAGTTACTAGGTGGCCTCTCTGGAAGAAAAAACTCTCCCTGTGGCCAGTGTGGTTTTTCGGGGTGCAGTGTTTTGGGAAGTGAGCAGCATCTTAACACTGCTTTTACCATCAAGTAAAAGGGGTCACCTCTTTGTTATGTATGTGACTCCAGGAAGGAAAGTGGTGTATTCTGGAGCAACCAGGCCCCTGGCTGAGCTGAGAACCTCCCATGTTGTCCAAGTATCGGGTGGTTTCTGACTCTAGACCCAGCTGAGTGAACTCTACACCGTCCCAGTGCTGTTTTAGCCACGTTCTCTTTCTCCACTGTTTCTGATCGCTGCTGCTGCTTGACCTGTTCCATTGACTGCTTCTGCCTTCTTGTTTTTTTTTTTTTTTTTTTCTCAGCGGCCATGGCTCACGGGCCCAGCCGCTCTGCGGCATGTGGGATCCTCCCAGACCGGGGCACGAACCCGTGTACCCTGCATCAGCAGGCGGACTCTCAACCACTGCGCCACCAGGGAAGCCCTGCCTTCTTGTTTTAAATCTCTGTTCTCTGAGTTCTTAACCATGTCATACATCCTTATCTTCTGTAAAAGACTCTCACATATTCCTTTTATTTCTGTCATTATCTCTCACATCCCTAAGTACTGTATAAATATTTATTGTCATTTTGATAGCGTACTGAAACATTTGATTCAATACCTTTAAGGACAAATTAATTAATTTTTAATAAACTTGTTTCTCCCTCATTTTGATTTTCCTGTTTATCAATAGTTACTCTATTTGTCTAGTCAATCAGGCTAGAAACCTTTCTTTTTTAAAAATTTTATTGATGTATAGTTGACTTACAATGTGTTCATTTCTGCTTACAACAGTGATTCAGTTAATACATATATATATTCTTTTTCATATTCTTTTTCATTATAGCTTATTACAGGATATTGAGTATAGTCCCTTGTGCTATACAGTTGTACCTTGTTGCTTATCCATTCTATGTATAATAGTTTGCATCTGCTAATCCCAAACTCCCAGTCTATCCCTCCACCACCCCAAAACCTTTCTTGATCTCTCATAACCAATCAGTCATATTCTGTAAGTTTTCCTTCATTTGTCTTTAGTTCTTTAAATCTCTCTGAACAAGTAAGAGGTAGGCCAGTGAAAACCCTATGGCCTTTTAACACATCTGTACACTTTTATTGACTTACATACCTAATTTAAACTCATATTTAAAGCTAAATTTCACGACTTCTGTGTTATAATACTGTATGTGTTTGCCATTCTGCCCTGAAATATAGTTTGCTTAATCTATTCTCCAATAGTTATATGTAAAAACAAACAAAACAGATGAAGAATATTTTTTATGGGTAAATGCTAACAAATGGGTGTATATCTATTAAAAGAGAAAATTTAAAGTTCAAACAAATGTATAAATCATTAATAAACAGATCTTTATCTTTATTGGACAAACTTGGACAACTTATTAAGTGTAGCAATAAAATTAAATGGCAATTTTTATGTAACTTGTTTGTTTACATCTGGAAAATATGGGGAAAATTATTACTTGATTTTAAAACTGTGCTCCTTTAAGAATTTTTAAGACGCAATAATATTTAATGGTCAGAGAAAGTTATGGAATTGCAGTTATAATAAAGTTGTGATATATTTTGAGATAGTGGAAGATTCATTTACAATTCCATAGAGACCTAGGAATAATAATACTAACAATATTTCATTGAGTTCTGCTCCTTTATGAATCCAACTCTGGCTCAGAGAAATTCACTCGTGATACATAAAGGCACTCCAGGTAATTGTCAGCACTTGCAAATTTGACTTGAGAGATGACCTGTTGCAATTGCTTCTCCTGTTTCTTTCAAGCCTTGTTAACTTATCTGTCCCACTAATGCCTACTTCATTCAGCCTGATGCAAAATTTGATTTTTGACATATGGCATTATGTGATGTCTGTTTTCTTTCTCAGAGTAGAATTTATAAGGATCAGATTTTCAAAGGGACTATTGCCCAGAGCCTAACACCTGTACCTACCAATCAGTTTCTTGCATTCATTCCTTCACATTCATTTTCTAAGCAACTTCTATGTGCCTAATAATAGGCTAGGTGCTTGGAAGGTTAAATCAAATAAAGCAGTGTACTTATATTCAAAGATCTAATAATGCATGGAGCAGATATATCAGAAATCAAGTACTACAGTGTAATGTGTTAAATATTAATAGAAGTAGAGGGCACACAGCAGGGACAGTGTGTGGCACACAGTAGGTACTTAATTTGTTAAACAATAAAGTGTATTATTAATAAATTATTAAGTAGATACTTAAGTATTGAATAGATTAATGGATGAATGGGTGCGTAAATTCATGGATAAAACATGACTATGGATTGAAAGAAGGATCATGGCATGCTTCCTAAAGGAGCGGATGTTTAAAATGATTTTCAAAGAATGAAAAAGTGTCAGGACCAAAGGGGCAGTATACTGAAGGCAGTCAGAACAGGTATGAAATACACAGAAAGTATAAAAATTACGTGTTCAGGTAAATGATTTCAAAAGGATGGAGCAACAAATTCATACAGGGCTGTGGTTACAAATGTGAAACCAGTATTTCTAAAACTGCACTTGTGAATTCTTCCTTAAAATTGTTCTTTCTTGTGATTCTCTCTTGAAAAATGACACTACCAACCAAAGAAAAAATCTACCATCTCCCTTCCAATCTCCCACCTCGATTTAATTACTCACCCTTGCTGCAGATTGTCAAACTTATTATCTCTGAGTTTCTTTTCCCTCTTCACTTCCCTCAACACATCCTTCGTTCAGGGTTCATATTCTCACTCCTTCACTCATTCAATCACCAGTATTTACTGGGTGCCCATTATGTTCATCTACATTGCTATCAAAGTGTTATTTCACATTCACATTCACCAATTTGATCATGTCCCTACTCATTTATTTACAAGAGGCCATTAGGAATGAGATTATGAAGAGCTTCACAGACCAAACTAAGTAGTTTAGATTTTATTCAGAAAGCTAAAGGAATCCACTAAAATATTTTTAAGCCCCAGGGTGACATGTCTCTATTTGCATTTTAGAAAGATCACTCTGAAAGCACCAAAGATGGTGCCCTGGAGAACCCACTGAAGGAATGTGTGGAAGGATGGAGCTGGTGAAAGATACTAAGAAAGAGTAGACAGAGATGGGAGAAATATTTGAAGAGAAGGGAGTCACGATAGCTAAGGGAAGATCGAATTTTATAAAGAAGGGAATTTGCAAAAAGACTTTTATGTTAACTCTCCCCAACAGAGGGTTGGCTCTCATCCATATTTGTCACTCCTTCAGTTGGGAACAGTGAATGAGGAGATTGGAGAGGGTGGGAGTTCCCATGTTAGGGGAATATAATCAGTGTCAGAGAATGATCCTCTTACATTCCACAGCTTTCCATCTCTTGACACTTTGGCTTGACAATCAAACTTACAAGAAATCTAGGGTGCAGGGGAGAACAGCAGTGTGTAAGGTCAGTCTTGTTCCCATCTTTGTGAAGTCACTTCTGTCACCATCTGCCACTCCTTGCTATCCTTTTGAACCATGGGGGGCAATTCAGATTCCACCCCAGAATGATCTGAAATGGGTGAAGACTACATTCAATAATCTATCTACTATGCTGAATTATAAATGTATTCCCTATTCTGTTCCCCATCTCAAATTGTATTCATTTATATAGTTCACCAGGAGTTATATATTCAGTCAAATTACAATATAAAAATGCTCCAGATAACACAATGCCAGCAGTAGAAACATGACCCACATTTGCACATTCAGAACACCCTCTAATTATTAAATTGCTGAGGAGAAATTAATGCCCAGAATAAATTTGCTTCTAAATTAAATTCCCAAAGAATTAAAATCCAAAATTTAGCTCTCCGTTATGTTTTATTTTGCTGATTTTCAACTGAGTTGGGATCTTAAGCCAGTGAGTGTTCCTTCAGCAGCTGTAACCTGCCATGGTTTCCACTGCTTCCTTTAAAGCAGCCTGAGAATCAATAGGACACATTGGATCATCGCAATACTACTGGCTGACGCATATGATTGAGAAAGAACAAAAATCTCTAGGCCCACAGCAGCAACCCCAGCAAAATTATATAATCAGGGTTTAGAATGTAATGCCATCCAGACTCTCACTGCAGATGTCAGCCAAGAATTGTGCAGTGGTATCTGGAGGATAGATAGATAGATAAAAAATGGTGGAAATGATAGAAACAGTTTTGGTTTTAACTTTTCCATGATAGTGGTCAGTTGGTTATTAATAGTTTCCACTTCTGCAAGTCCAGAGTTTTCACAGCTTCAAGAGCAAAGTCCAGTGAAAACCAAGAACAGGTGCCATGTGCTTCTTCAAAATAAACTTTTGTGTGTTTCATTTTTAATCCCTTGAGGGTTAATATTTTTAGTTCCCTTTTGAATTAATATTTACAATTCCAGTGGCCCCATCTCCACCACTTATGTTCTTCTTTTAGCAGGACTGGAGGTTTTTCCCATTATGGTTCATTTAGCAGCAGCTAAGAAACAGGATAGGGATGGGAACAAGCAAACTTAGATTTCAGGACTCCCAAAATCTCAACTCCTCCAGATTAAGGGATGCTTACTCCAGCCCTGTACTTCGTATTACAGGCTGAGTCACCTTCCAGTAGTACATGCATGAAAGTCTGCTTATTTTCATAGGAGCCTTTCCTGGTTCTTACTCACTCTGTGTGGGACTCTGTTCCAGGAGAAGCAGAGGTGCAGCTCCAGTTTAAATTCCCCCAAAGAGTCTCTCCTGATCTTAGGAAAGAACACTGTATTTGCACTTATAACCAGATTGCTGCTTGTTCTGTTCGAAGGCTCTGAAATGCCCACCATGACTGCTAAGATGAGTCTCTTTTCTGCTTAAACCTAAATGTGGTTCTCAGCTCAAGCCCACCAGTTACAGCCTTGCTTAAAGGCTCCAACTGGCCACATGCTCACTTGTACTGAAGTCTAGCCACATAGCCTAAGCCTGTTAACACTAACCACACTCAGGTAGACTCCAGCCACAATATAAGCATGTGCCAACTTCAAAGTTCAAAGAACTGAGAAGCCCCCACTTGCTAAAGGTGTTCATTTCGGCCACATTAGTATGTTCAATCTGTCCATGTCGTATTTTGATCTAAATTTGTTTAGTCCTGAGTCTATTCTCATAGTTTTCCAGCTGATACATCCTGTGTTGGGGATTTAGGATGACAGTTAACCATACTCCTCCCCTAGTCTCATGGATTCTGAATTGAAAATATACTTAAGAGTCAGATAAAGATACCTGCATTATTTATTGGTAAAACTGGATTAGAAAATTTGGCTTATATTTGAGGCCAAAATGGGCCCCTTCTTATTTCCTACTTGAATGAGTCAGCTCTTCCCACTAGCAGGCACAATTTGTGGCTGGAAAATTACAGGTTTCACCTTGCCATACTGCCCTACTGAGTTTTGTGCTTGGAAGCAGCAGGAGAAAGGAAGAGTAAACAGTAAAACTTCCAAGCAGGCAACTTGAAAACAAATAAGAGGCAGAACATGAGAACAGTTATTTTTACTTCGTTAACTCTGCTTATATTATCAGTCAGATGCTACCAGTATTAGGGAGGTTTGGGATACGGTGAGTGGAGACGCGGGCAGGGGTGTTCTTCCTAATATTTACAAGAGGATTGCTACTCTTGCTTTATGATCTGAGATTGGCGTATGGGAGGACAGAGAGGCTGATTCCCTTTGCAGAAAAGATCACAATGTCAAATGGACAAATCACAAAAATGTCTAGGTCAAGGAAGAAGAAGACAGAGGGGCATTCACAGACTCTAATATGAAGTTCATTGGTAATCTTATACATTTGCATTTCTGTAGTGCGACGATTCTCGAATTTTAGTGTGCTTCAGAATCACCTGGAGGGCTTGCTAAACCACAGATTGCTAATCCCCAGCTTCTCAGAGTTTTTGATTCAGCAAGTCTTGGATGAGGCCAGTTGAATTTGCATCTCCAACAAATTCCCAGGTGATAATGATGCTGCTGGTCTGGTGACCATCTCTGGAAAACCACTGCTGTGGAGTACTGGGGACAAAAGCCAGATTGCAATTGCGGGGTGAGTGGATTATGAGAGAGTAGAAGCAGGGTACGTTAACTATTCCTTCAGGAGAATTAGCTGTGAAGAAGAGTAGAGATAAATAAATGTTGGGACTAGAGATTATTTGGAATTGAGGATGGATTCTCTTTAAGTTATACAGATATCTTAATTTCCATGCCATTTACTGCAATGGGATTTGTTCTGTCATACATTTACAACTGAACGCTATTATAACTATCTTTTTGTAGTGGTTGTCTATGCTGGATATTTTCTCTATCTTCCAGAACAAAGAGTCTCTATTTTTTACCATGCCCTAGGAGCTCCCTGGGCCCCATCTGGCTTCCTGTTGGGTTTGGCCAATGGGGATCTCTGGCAGAGATCAGAGGGAGGGAGGAGACTGAGGTTGGGATATTTGTTCTCTTGGCTTCTTCCCTGACAAGTTGTTTTGTGCTGGCTCTGTTCTTGACTAAAGGCCACTGCTTCTCTCAAAGTGCAAGAAGTCTTCTCTAAAAGCTTTTCTTCTCCCAGATCCTGATAACTGTTGTTTCCACTTGTTCCTGTTCTCTGTGTTTGTTTTTTTTTCTATACCCTGCCCATATCTTTATTGGTTAATATTCGTTATCAAACCTTCCTTGAATTATCTTATTTTGAGTGTACCATCTGGGATGCTATATGAATGATATAGGAGTATGTGTGTGTTCCTGTGTGTGCACACTAGTGAGCGTGCTTTCATGTATGTGTGTATCCATAACTGGCAGATTTTCTACTTTCAGTCCTTATGTTTCAGATAGGAAGAACTTTACCCTTCTCAGATCCAGTAGTCAGCAGTTATCTGGGTATACTGGTATATGCTCTGGCCATAGTTCAGCTCAGAGAAGAGCGTTTGATCTGATTTGATTCGGTGAAATTCAGCTCCTACGCTAGATATATTTGAAAGAGGTGTTCTTCCCTCTGTGATTGCTAAGCTGGTACTCTGTAAGCATGGATCTGCCTGTGATCTTTACCACCACTTAAGAGATCCTGACCAGGAATGAAGGCTTACGAAGGAAAATGGAGGTGAAAAAGAAAGATGAACAGATTCCTAATGATATCTTTCAAAAACATGGGTTTAACTGAAAGTGGCTACTTCTAAGTGTTAATGTTTATTTTGCTTAGACCATTTTGAGTTGAGTTCTGCAATTTGTAACAGACATTGTTCTGACTGATATATTTCTTATTCCTCCCTTGTTCCATATGAGTTCCAATTTCTATCTTTCAGCTAGCTACATAATGTTTCTTTGAACTTTCTCTAATTCTCTAGATTCTTCCTAAATCTGCCTTTCTCTTCTCCAAAGGTATATTTGTATGTATGTATTCTATCTTGGACAATCTCATAAAAAGTGTGTCAAAAATATGTTTTACTCTGAGGGGAAAAAACTGATCTCAAGAAGACATTGGTGGTAGAGTTAAAATACTATATTTGCAACTTTACTGATAAATCTGAGGCTTTAAGATAGAAAAGATTCAATCAGTGTCACTTTAAATCTATAGATCTTGAACCATAAAAGTACATGAAATCATTATGGGATTACCTCAAAACTATCCTTTGTTTACACTTTTTACTACAGCTCTTTGGTTAACCCACCATGCCTTGAACTAAAAAGATAATAAGCTAAAAATGTGAAACTCAGGTGATAAGACATTAAAGGTATAAAAAAATTTAAGAGAGCAGGAAAGTAAGGACATTATCATGGGGGTAACAGATAAAAATTAAGTGTTAAGATAAGCATAGGACAGGGGAGCAAAGGACACACCCGGTTGGTGAATCCCCACCGGAAGCAAGAGAGCAGATGATGGCTAAATCAGCGACTGCTCCCCTCCAGGCACCTGTGCTTTCTTCCTGCCTCTGATACTGAAACCTCCATCCTGTGGGAACAGTTAACTGTCTGCCTCCCACAAGCACACAGACCCAGACCCATTGGAACTGGAAGGTTGGTGATGCTGACTCCCAATTACCTCAGCACCAGACAATCAGAAGAATGTCCACCAGCTGACCAAGCCCTGCTCCTTGAACACTGTAAGACTCCTCACTACCCCCTCCAAGGTAGGACACACAGTCTCGAGGGCATTAGCCCACTGTGCCTGCCAAAGCAATAAAGCTATTTCTTTCTACTTTACCGGGGGAAAAAAAAAAAGATAAGCATAGGACATGGTGTCTTCTGAAGCTTACTCCCTCCCATGGATTAGCAACATCTTCCAGGTGCCAGAGACATCGAAATATGTGTCTGAAGCTCCAGAATTTGTTAACACCTTTAAATGTACTTTCCAATTCACTAAAAAAGCATTTGAAAAATATGTAAACTGCTACTGTTTGAAATGAAGGAAAAATTCATTCATTTAAAGTAACTTAAAAAAGCCCTAGGTGGGTGGGATAGGGAGGGTGAGAGGGAGAGGCAAGCGGGATGGGATATGGGGATGCAAGAGGGAGGGGATATGGGGATATATGGATACGTATAGCTGATTCACTTTGTTATACAGCAGCAACTAACACACCATTGTAAAGCAATTATACTCCAGTAAAGATGTTAAAAAAAAAAAAAGCCCTATGGGCTTCCCTGGTGGCGCAGTGGTTGAGAGTCCGCCTGCCGATGCAGGAGACGCGGGTTCGTGTCCCGGTCCGGGAGGATCCCACATGCTGTGGAGCCTGCTGTGGAGCCTGCTGTGGAGCCTGTGCTCCGCAACGGGAGAGGCCGCAGCAGTGAGAGGCCCGCATACCGCAAAAAAAAAAAAAAAAAAAAAAAAAAAAAAAGCCCTAGGTGTTTGTAAAACCTGATGAGTACAAAGAAGAAAATTCGTTAATGCCTAGATTTTTTTTTTTTTTAAAGGAACAATGGTTGAGAAAACAGTAAGCTAGGCCTGTGAATCTGAAGCATTTCAAGACAATTTTTTTTTTTTTTTAAATGCCGGATATTTAAGTTTCCAAGTAAATGGAAAGTTGTGAAGAGCTTCTTGTCAAAACGTGTCCTCCTTAATTAGTGACTTCATTAGCAGATATTTGTTTGCAGTTGTTGCACGAGCTTGCACCCTTTTGTGTCCCATCCACCCACATTAACACTGGGAGTGATCTTGGGGATCCCCAAGGAACTGACAGTGGCTGGCTACAGACACACTCCCCTGCCCTTCCCTTCACCCCGCACCAGCAGCTGATTTCAACAGCTGTTGTGATCCCTGGCAGAGGTTAATTCATTTATGCCTTGGGACAGCTGCTTGGGGTGGCAAGTGTTTCCTTGGGTGGCTGGAAAGAGGACAGGCTCTACCTACAGCTGCTCTACAGATCTAGATTTTCACCAGCTGTAGGGCAGTGCAGAGATGCAACAGCCTCCTTGTTTCTAAGTCTGCCACTCAGACGTAATCAGAGCTGCAATTCAATGCTTACACATAGCATTGTCACCGGTTCTACTGACAATGGACAGGAGTTGTCAGGAAGCTCAGGCAGCGAATTCATACAGGAAAATGTGTTGGGTCTATTACTTCTTTTTGAAAAAGAATGACTTAGCCTACTAAGATTTCTGTGTAATTCAAAGTGATGGGAGGAATCAAGCTCTCAATCTCCCTGCTTAGCCCGGGGACTCTCAGCCTTGGCTGCTCATGGGAATCACCCCCCTCAGATTCCGACTTCCATGACTGGAGTGGCAGCCTCAGCTTCAGGATGTGAATAGCTTTCCAGGGGATCACAATGACCAACCTCAGTTGAGAAACACTGCATTAGCCAACTTCTCTGAAATTGTTCTCAGAACTACCCTGTTGTTTTCTCGGTCAAATCCAGAGCATCCTCCTTTGGCTCATCTGAATTCCTGCTTTGCACCTGTTTGGTTCATACCCAAACGCTTGAATTGTCACCTGACAGTTCTTATCACCTTGTGTCTTCTCTCCTCCCCATTAGTACTTATTTTCTAACTATCATATCAAGACATCACTTCTTTTTTTTTTGTCTACTGTCTATCAGAGACACTTATAATTCCTAAAATCAACAAAATGAGGTGGTATGCTAATTTTATTTTTCTTTCCTCTCGATCTTATTTTTCTTTTCTTTTCTTTCTTTTTTCTTTTCTTTTTCTTTGTGCATGCTCATCATGTCTTGTCCTCCCAAGGTGGAAGCCCTCAAGGAAATGAGGAACTCACAAAGATTTGCTTAGATATTATATTCATTTTAAGATGATGTTCTACGCTGGTATGTAATAATTCTCAGGAAAAAAAATGTAAGGCTTAAGTATTTACAAATGCCCTTCAGTATGAGTAGGGAGGATGGGTCCCAGAGGATGCCTTGTGCTCACCTGTAATTTGGAAATATTAAGCAATAATCATCTGATCTTATGAAAGAAACACAAAGTTTAATAAACAAAAACAGCTAGTAATTAGGAGTTAGTAAAAAGTAATTATAGGCAATGTTCTCTACTTTTCTCTGTCTTCCTTGGGCTCTGAAAATAAAGTCATAAACATATGAAATAAGAATGAAACAAGAATGATTTGATTTTTAGTGTCAGTCTAACGTCTTGTGTTTCCTTGATCAGTCATCAAAAGTGGCTAGTATTCCTGAGAGTGGGCCTTGAAGATTTAACAGAAATAGCTCCCTGTATTGCCAAAGTGAAATGGAGGGTTCATCCTAGGATCCTGGCAGTGAAATGTCTTTTCAAACCCCACCCAATAAGAGGAAAAAAAAAATGGTGTGACAAGTGTTTTTAGCGTTGAAATTACTTAGATCACATTCCTACACGTTTATTTCACAATATAATAATTTAACTCACCTACTTCATCGAGCTTTGGAGGGTAGAGTCAGAAAATCAAAAAAATAAGCATTGATTATACACTAGGAAAGCTTCAAGAGAATGTTCCATCTAATTCTAATAAAATCCTCCTGAGGTGGGATAAGTGAACACATCTTGCAGATTAAAAAAACTGAGCCCCAGGGAAATTAAATAACTTGTGCACAGTTACTTAGAGAAAAGTGGCCTCACAGACGTTCAAATCCAGAGTGGCCTGAGCCTAAGTCATGAGAGGTTTTCTGACTCAAAAACTAAATCTTGGATTCCAGGTTTGAGGTGTTAAACTTTGGTAATAAAAGCTGTAGGTATAGCTTTGGGCTTAAGAGATTAGACTTTGGAGACAGATAGTTCAGAATGTGAATTATGGGTTCACTGAATAATAGCCTGACTGAGTCAGCTTTTTTTATCTAAAGAATGGAATTCTTACTACCTATTTTATGGTAGAATTGAATCCTTTATAAAGATTTAGTGAGGTATTATGAATAGAACTCTCAACTTGGGCTGGTAAAGAGTAAATATTCGAAATGGTAATAGTGTTGTTATTATGGATATTATTTTAGTATATAATACCTAGAATATGTTAACTATATTTTTGATACTTCAGTTGTTTTGATAGTCTTAATTTGAGGCTTTAATTTGAGGCTTCAGTTAGTCATTCATTATTCAACATATATTAATTGAGTACCTACATTGGGCCAGTTTTCAGCACTGAGAGTATATTAGTGAACACAACAGATAAAAATATCTGTTCTTGTGGATTGTACATTTGTGGGCTAATTATCTTGCCTTCCTATTAGCAGAAAGGCTCAACTATTAGGGAATTAGCTATTTAAAACAAAGTCCAGCTTATCTTTTCCATTCTATTAGATAGCAAGTATTTCAAAGAGATTTCTTAATTTTAGCCACAAAGTATGAATTTCAGCCGTGAAAAGATTGTGTTGCTAACAGCTATTCCAAGTTAACCTATTTAAATTTCTTTGGCTTAGAAGAGGAACAAAAAATCAATTAGTACCATGTAGCAGGACCTACATAACCGTTTTATTCATTCTCTGGATCTTTCACCTGAAACCATGTTTTAAAATACAGAGTCAATTGATTAAGCGTGGTACATGCGTCTTACTATTGGCATCACTTTGGAATGTGCTTCAGTAGTTCAGCCAGGAACAAGACAAAATGAGGCTCTTGAAAGCCAAGTACAGTAGTTGATGGACCTCAGATAGAGGTGGCATATCGCTTGTTTGGAGTTTGTTGTTCAATTATCAAAGCAGCAAAGGGCAGAAGGAAGAGTTGGATGGATATAGATTAAGAGACTGAAAATCTGAAGGTTAACACCTTCAAGTTTTTTTTTTGTTTGTTTTTAAAGAAAATGTTGGGGGTAGGAGTTTATTTATTTATTTATTTTGGCTGTGTTGTGTCTTCGTTTCTGTGCGAGGGCTTTCTCTAGTTGTGGCAAGTGGGGGGCCACTCTTCATCGTGGTGCGCGGGCCTCTCACTATCGCGGCCTCTCTTGTTGCGGAGCACAGGCTCCAGACATGCAGGCTCAGTAGTTGTGGCTCACGGGCCTAGTTGCTCCGTGGCATGTGGGATCCTCCCAGACCAGGGCTCGAACCCGTGTTCCCTGCATTAGCAGGCAGATGCTCAACCACTGTGCCACCAGGGAAGCCCCCACCTTCAAGTTTTAATTGGTTTTTCCTGTGGTTTCTACATACCTTTCTGCCTTTTTTTTTTTTTTTTCTCTCCTGGTGCTACAGGAATTGGAGGATAGAAAAATCTAATCTAGGAGGATAGAAGAACTAATCTAAAGAATGCTAGAGGATCTTGTAAAGAAATTGGGATGAAATCCAGGGAGGCAAAATAAGAACATTGTTCTATGTAGGTTAGAATTATTTGATTTTTAAAGAGGGCTTTGAAAACCATTTCAAAATATAAACTCTCTGGAATAGCTTAATCAAACTGTCCCTCACCTGACTCATTTCCCACAACTCCACTCCATGGAGGTTTTCTATCGAACATGTACAGTGGAGGTACTGGGTTCCCCTTTCTTAGCCTGTACCTGTGTGCTTAACCACTTTGAATGGTTGCTAACATCTTGCTAACTGATCAGGCTGAAAAAGAAATCTGTTACTAACTAAAGGAAACAATCATTGTTGTATGTACTTTGCGGAAGAGGAAGGGAAAGAGAACAGCTCTTTATTTTACTTAATTAAAGGTGACGATCTTTTCTTTCTTGAAAATGTGTGTGTAGTATGTTTTTTACTTGTAATGGCAGTGAGAATGGTTTTAATCAATGGGTGTATTGATTGTGCTAGATTTGCACATGCAAATCAACTCTGCCCCATTCCCCTCACCCTGCCACAGGAGACTCTGCTGTATCCACTATTTGCCTGCTGGTTGCTAGGTGAGGTTGGCCAATGGGGAACTTCAACAACAGAAGAACAAAGTCAAGGTGGTCTCCTGGCTCCTTAACAGCGGGTTTGCCTCAGGCCAGCCTTTATAGACTTCAGCGGGTGGGGGACTATCAATAGAACCTCCTCCTTCTACTTTTGGTAACCACTCTCTCCTTGCCCTTCAGGCCTAGAGATATAGAGCACCCTGCTGTTGGTTTTCCTAGCCTATGCTTTCCTCTCTTAAAGCAGACCCTCTAATTTTGGAAATATTCATTCTCTGCCCTTTTTCTTCTCTTCTCTTGCCTTCCCTTCTTTATTCCCTTCTAGGAGATCTCCAGGTTTATTCCACATTCACCTTTCCCCCTGCTTAGGAAAGGTACAGCTCATAATGCCTTGAGGCATAAATCACAGTTGTCTTGCAAACCATTTTCATTTTGTTCATTTTTCTAGTGATTGCTTTATTCACGTGACCTAGACATAGCCAATGAGGCCTGAGGGGAAGACTGCCATCAGAGTTCTGGGGAGACTTTTCCTTTCCAATGAAGAGAGACTTTATAAAAGTCTTCCTCTCCTAGGACAGGTACTGATATGCCTGCGTTTGACACTCAGAGCTGCTCTCCCCACCTTGCAACCAGGAGGGAGACATCTTTGACATCTTGTGTATGGCTGAGCAGAAAGATGGAGAGCACCCAGGCCCTTGCTGGGGTCGTTGTACGCGTGAACTTTCAGTCGTGGAACCACCTGCCTTGCTATGTACAGCTGTGCACCCATTGTTGCTTAAATGACTTAGAGTTATTTTTTATGTCATTTGCAGCGCAAAGCATCCCAACCAAGAGGATTATTTTTCTGAATAAAAGTGATCTAGGTCAACATTTTGACTTGACAAATATCACTTCAAATTACTCTTAAACACTGCAGGTGGTCCACTAAGCTAGGAGGAGTAAGCAGGTAATCAGGAATTAGGGTTTCTGCTTTAATTGTGTGTATACTCATGGTATAGATGTAGTTAAGGAAAATATCTAACTCTAATTCCTTAAAAATTATTTTAGATTAAATCAGTAAAATTTTAATATGAAGGAATTTCAGCAGTTGGACGATAACAATAAGAATTATCCTGCAGTGTAGTTGTCAATGAAAATCAAAGCTCATCTTGTCTTAAAACATTTAGTTACACATGTTTCTGGCAAGAAAAAAAATCAAAATTGAGATATTTTGCAAGTAGAAATAATAATTTCTATGGGTGAGAAAAAGATTGAGTTAGTCCTTATGGATAGACTTAGCTACTCCCTGTAATTAAAAATGATCATTCTCATCTTCTGGACGCTGAGTGTTCTTTTATTCTTGTCTAGAAACCCTGTTTCATTCTCTTGGTCTGTCCTGTCAATCCTTCATGATCATCCTCCGAGTGCACATGCTCCAATAAGCTGTTTTTGGACTGTGCTTTCCTTTTCTTGCAAGCTATGGCACTAATTCCACCACTTCCTGTGGTTCTGGCACTTAGACTTGGGGTCCTAGAGGGATGTTCAGCTTTCTTGCTTTAGAATAAAATTCAGTATTTTAAAAACGCTCTCAAGTCCTTCACCAGCCTCATCCTGTCTCAGGGTGAGTAGTCTGGCCTCAGGCCTTCTCTCAGTTCTTTGGACACTCCTCCACCTTTACCCTGCTTTTCTCCTTGCCAGGGGTGAGCTTGGTGTCTCCCCTTCACCTTGATAAATCCTACTCAGTCTTCAGAACCCTTGAGAATTAAGTTTCTCCATTGTTTGCTCTCTTAGTCTCTGGGGCTTCCCCTGGGAATACCTACCACAGTTGTAATTTTGTGTATGTGCTTGTATCCTAATTGTCAGCTTCATCCCTTTGAGAATCTCCTTCCTCTGGTATATCTGGGAAAAAGGAGTGTTTGGCTCCTGGCCATTTTGAATTCACTCACTTGGCATCGACTTTACCACATCAAGGGCTCCTCTTCTCTTTCCTCTCAGCAATACTCACACTGAATATTATTTGCTTTGTCTCCCCTTGTGGGACTCTGGGTCCACTGTCTGCTTCAGTATTTGCTGCTAGTCTCAGCAGGAGGTGATGTGAGAAAGGCCACAGTTCTCTTTACTGACCCAATTACCCACAATCCTACTAACATAAGACTGCCCATGTGTAGCACACTTTACTGAAATGTTAAAGATTACCAGAGGAAATTATAGGGAAAAAAAAAATCTTGAAACTATGTGAAATACCACTGTTCCGAAAGTTCAAGGGAAAGAATCTCACATGGGTTCTCCTTATAGGCAACCTTAATTTCTAACTTCTTTTCCCAGTCTTGAGGTCTGCCCTCTTTCACGTTTTAAAGATCTTCTCTTCAGACTCTCCTGGGGTAAATTTTGATTTATTTGTTCATCTCCTTACTCAGAAGTACTGATCTTGCTTTATAATTCTTGCCTCTCTATTTACAAGGTTTAGTGAAGGCTTGCAATTAACCAACAGTGTAATATTTCTTAAAGTCTGAGTTCTGTCTAAGATAAAACCATGACGGTATTCTGTAACCACCTAGAGAGGGTTTTTCATTTCAAGGTAGCTAGCCTTAGCAGACTTTCTACTCCTGTGAAGTGAAGGCATGTTTTCTCTACACACCCTCTAGGGAAAACAATAATTCTCATAGACTTATCTTAGATCCTTATTAAGTAATAAAAACTTCTCCTAAATCTAACTTAATCTGTACAGTTTACACTCTCCTTAGTGGAGACGAGAGATGACAATTTGTGCAGCTAGATGACACTTTGCTTTGTAGACTGTGCTCAGAGCTTATTAGTCCGTAAGAAGGACATGAGAAGCAGGACCCATTATTGTGCCTTTTCAAACAGCAAAGCCATCTACTCTTTAGGAAAACAAACAAGCAAGCAAAACAACTGACTATGGAAGCTTTGAAATGACAATTTTCCCTGTACTTTGAACCTTTTAAAATTCCTGGGAAAGGCGTTCTTTTCCGCTGGTCTCTAATAGGATTTGGGAAAACCCCAAATTTATTTTCTCCACCATCTGGGGCATACTCCAGTCAGGGATCTGGGAGGTTGCTATTTCATCAGCACATGAGATAAACGTGAGATAAACTGCTCAATGTCTGTCTCCTGTGCTCAGATTTAGTTCCTAAAGTCATACATGGTGTCTGTGTTATTCACAGCTTAGTCCTTGGGGCCAGCACAGCACCATGCATAAAACAGGCTCTCAATAAGTACATATGGGATGAAGAAACGGAGAAATAAAGAAGGTTGGACCTAGGAGTGACAATAGAGATCCTTCCAAATGAAGACACAGGAGAGGTTAAGTACTTGATTGAGGTCACACAGGGAAGGAGGGAAAGCATTGGAAGTGGAGTATGTGTTTCATACACACCACTTTGTCACCACACTTTGACCAAGATATTATCTAATTCATTGCTCCAGTAAGGGTATGTGGGGCTCCTTTTTTTTTTTTTTTAAGTTTTAAATTTTATTTTTTGGCTGCGTCAGGTCTTCGTTGCAGGGTGTGGGCTTCTCTTTGCTGTGGCTTCTCTTGTTGCGGAGCATGGGCTCTAGGCATGCAGGCTTCAGTATTTGTGGCACGCGGGCTCAGTAGCTGTGGCTTGCGGGCTCTAGAGTGCAGGCTCAGTAGTTGTGGTGCATGGGCTTAGTTGCTCTGTGGTATGTGGGATCTTCCCAGACCAGGGATCAAACCCCTGTCCCCTGCATTGGCAGGCAGACTCTTAACCACTGTGCCACCAGGGAAGTCCCTGTGGGGCTAGTTTGCCCCCAAGAAGAGACTTAAGAAACCTGCTCTGAGAGGAGGGAGATTGCAGTCCCATACTGCCAGAAAAGCAGGTAGAGTTCCAAGCCAATCACTCAGGTATAGGAGGAGTAACTCTGGCAGCAGTGTACTACCAGGTTGGGGGAGAGAAGTAAGAGTTTTCACGAGGCTAGAATCCAGGCCTGACCAACAATTGGAGTGTGGAGAAGAGAGTCCTATGAAGAGGGAACTAGGGCACAACAAGTAAAAGATGCTGAGAAGGGAACACACTTGACAAGGCCAACACCCAGCAAGGAGCCAGTGTGGATACAGTGGAGTAAACAAGTGGTGTGAGCTGAGCATACAGAAGTAGGCTGGGTCCAGCAACCCTGGCACTCTGTAGGCCCTGGCACAGTGTCTGGGCTTAACTCCAGGATGATCGGGGGTGGGGGAGGACTTTGAAGGGCCAAAGAAAAGGAAGAACCATGATCTGACTTTACACTTTAAAATCATTCTGGCCACAGTGTAAGTTAGGGGAGGCTGTCAGGGGAAAGACAAGAAGCCAGAAGACCACTGCAAAGTGATGGCAGGAGACCACTTGAGCCCCAAGAGTGGCCTTGGACTAGGGAGGTGTCATCTCCATCCATGTCACCTGCCCACATCTGATTAGAAAGACTTTCTGCTCTGTGTTCCCATGTTCTTTTTACCATTCAGCCTTTTATATGATCATATGTCTGTATGTCTTACGTCACCAATAAGGTTACAGGTTCCCTGTTGACACTTGCATCTAACGTAGAAACCAGGACAGGGCCTTGCTCAGACCAGGAGCTTGGTCAACTTTTACTTGAATATGAAGTAGCTATTTTAGTAGAGATTCTGATGCAATAATTGAATTTCATGGTCAATTCGTGGGAACTGACCAAACTTTTCAGTTTTGCAATTTGCGATTTTTATTTTTGTGTTGCCTACAGAGCTTAATATTTTCTGCCTTATATTATGGCTATTTGTATACAGAGCTTATTTCCCCTACTAAATAATAAGCTACTTGAAGGCAAATTACTCTATTTTATTATTTCATACTTCAGTACATATAATGGTTATTAAATATGTATTTGTTGAACAGGTTAGATGTAGGG
>NW_006788075.1:407748-451300 GCF_000442215.2 Lipotes vexillifer
TAGGGAAATATTATTCAATTTATGGTGGTTACAGTTGGGAATGGTATGCTGCTCTCTTAATAACCAGAACATCTATTTGGCTTCCTAATAAATCTCTCGGCTATTTCCATGGTTATTACAAAAGAAGGGTTATAGGGCAGTGAACACTGGAAACTTGAGAAAGGCCTGTATTGGAAGTTGCCTTTTCAATTGCTATTAACCTTGCATGTCCATAGCTCGCTTGCTTTTAGCTCTGATTCTTCCTAACTTGTGGCTTGTTCCCTGTGACAGTGATGACAAATGTAAAGTAAAATTAGCATGTTTCATTCATAGTCTTGTTCACTGAAATAAGGGTCAGGAGATATATGGGAAGTTTCTGGGGTAGCAGGGGACAGAGGGAAATGAACTGGAACAAAAGGTCCAAAATCTTCACTGATGAGATGCTCAACTAGAGCTGAGTGAATGCAAGAACAGGACTGATCTTCCCTCCTTGGCTTTGGTGCTCTGTCCTCCTTGCCCTGCTAGATGGGGCATGGAGGAGATGAAGAAGCTACTGAATAGTGATAGAAGGAGTAAAATCATAACTAACAGTTGCTGAGTGCCTACTGAGGGCTGGGGTTATTTTAAGCCGTTTTCATGTATAAACTCATTTAATCCTCACAAGAATCTTGGGAAAGAGGTTTCTGTGATCATCTTCACTTTACAAATGAGGAAACTGAGGCACAGAGGTAACTTACTAATGTAACTTGCCCAAGTTCAAGGGGAACTGAAGGGGAATTTCAAGAGATGTGATCCAGAGCTGTTTATGCTCATGTAAAGTTGGAAAAAGAAATAGACTTTAGATTCCAGAAGACTACCTGAAAATTTATTCCTCTTCCTGTATCTCTTCCCTGAACAAAGTCACTCACTGAACATTGAAACCACGCTATAGTTTCTGTGGGAATGAGAAAAATGCTTTGGGTAGCAATATGTCTGTTCTGCTCCATAAATTATACAGGTTCTTCCTGAGGCAGCCTGTTTAAACATGTCGACTTACCCTTCTTGTAAAATGTTTAGAGATATGATTTGCTACAGGGAACTGTTTTAAAGACTCCAGTCACTGTTGTGGACGATTATAGCAGCCTCTTATAAATCGGTTTCTAGGGGCATGCAAATTAGAGCTTTTGAGGGTCAGGGTACAGTCATCACCAGAAACTAGAAGGAAGATAAGGCATAAGAAAGTAAGAAGAAAAATCCAAATATTTAAATTGCAAATTTGACAGGATACAGGACACTTATATGGCAGCCTAAGAAAAATTGTCATGGGTTAGAGCAAGAATGTATTATAGCTGAAATAGGCCAAATGCAAACATACTCTTGTCTTAAAAAAAAAACTTAGAAAGACTAACTCAAATAACAATGAAGGAAGACAAATATGCACACAGGGAAGGCATACAACTCAGTCATGTTGGTATTCCTGCTCTGTAAAAGCTGTTAAGGCACAGGTTTAACAAGCTAAGGTGAATTGGAGCTCTAAATTCACACATACCCTAGATTTATAGTAGCTGTCTAAATGTTAGGTATCATTTAAAGATGCAAAACAAAACAAAAATTCCTAGAGGGAAACTATCTGTTCACTTCTTTAGCAAGATTAAAAAGAAAAGAACTCATTGATTAAGAAAGATAACACCACAGGGATTAATGCATTGCATGTCCATTGTTTGAAAAAAATAGCATTCAAAATTGGTCTACAGGTTGAGGATATGGGTGGGATGAAAACAAACATTTCTTGAGCTTGAGTGCTTACTTTTACTTAAGTATTGTCAACCCCATTTTAAATTTTAGAAAATTAAGACTCAGATGTTTAAAAAAAAAGAAAGAAACTTGCCTGAAATCATAAATTTGGTATATGATAGTTACACTGACAATTAGATCAGTATAGGTCTTTCTATTACACAACTTTTTTCTTTAATGGCTTAAAGGTCAATCTGTTGAAGTTCAGGTTACTGATGGAGGTCAGACCCTTATAGAAACGCAAGATCTCAACTCAGCAATGTAATGTAGGGCATTTTTTTCCTACGATTACTAGTAACACATGCTGGCTAGCATATTCCAGTGGATGGAGAAGATAATATAAAATTGACAGCAAGTGGCATTTTAATCATTTGTACTCACTTTGGGAAGCAAATGCTATATTTATTTCAGTGGTTATTGAAAAGTATCCAAAATCCCAGCATTCAGCTCCCACTTGACTTCTAAGATTGGTAAAAATTATTTGCATTTGAAAGGAATGTAGCCTGATTCCTCTTCTTCCTCTTTTGTATTCCATGCGCCTGTGCCTAGTCATCCCAAGTGTGTGTGTGTGTGTGTGTGTGTGTGTGTGTGTGTGTGTGTGTGTTGAGGTGGGTGGAGAGGAGTAAGGAAATTCTGCCTGTTGGAAAGTGGTGGTAAATCTGTGGGCCTCCTCATCTGAGGATTACTGCTCCTTCATCCAACTGTGGCTTTGCAGCTGGCTGCCAAATACTGATTTTCTCCTACAGCAACTTTATTGTTCTCAGGGCGCTCCATAGGGGACTTCCCGAGTGCGGTTCCTTGGGTAAATGGTCCAATTGAGACATCCCCCCTCTCACTCCACAGTGAGAATTTTTTCCTCCCCCGCTCCACAGAGAGCAATTCTCCCTTCATTGCCCTGCTTTTGGGGTCCCCTCATTTCAGTGAGCTGCCTTTTGAATAAAGGTCTCTAGAGCTTATGCTTTGGCAGTCGTACATGGTACACTTGTATACTTACATAGTTTTGTTACTCTGAGTGTTGGAAATGTCTCCCCACTAGATGAGGGAGGAAAATAATTTGATGACTTCAGTTATTGTTACAATCCCATCTTCATAGTACCATGAAGGTAATTAAAAGTTAGCATTGTGTCAGTATTAAGCTTGGAAGGATTTATTCATGGAAAATTCCATAATGTAGCCGTCACATGGTTTCTCAAGATGTTCCCTGAAAAGGGAGTGTTTTGTTAATCATTTGTACCCATTACCTCTCTAATTCATCCACTTATTAATCATTGTTCGGACATATTTTCTCCTTTTTCCTTCCCTTTAGAACCTAAAGGGTACTTTTGGAGAGAAGAATTAAAGCTTATGTATTTCCTAATATGAAGCAGTGGTTGTGAAAGTCTCTGTTCCTGTTGCGTTAAGTCTGGGACTTTGGATTTAAGTACAACTTTCATTCAGTTATTTGAACTCTGCCTCTGAAATATTGAATATTGGAGGGGACAAGACACGGAAGTCAAATGGATGCATTAATTGTTACTACCTATGCTTCATCATTTTTGCCCATCTTATTATAATCTCTGACAATTATAGCCTGTAGCACCACCTTGACTGACACTTAAAATATGTTCTCTTCACTTAACCAGCAACTTAGATTTAGTTCTGAGCATTAATAAGAAAAAATAACTTTGAACTCACTGATGCTCAATATTTAGTGAATGCTTAACTATTTTAAACAATATCTTAGGGGGGGATTACCTGAGGGATATAGGTCTCTCTTCTTTTCTAGGTACCCTAAAATCTATCCGTAGACTATAGGAAAGCTGGGTACACATACTACCGCATTGTTTTGGCAGCCTACATAATTGCTTGTTTCTGAATGACAGCATTTGATTATATTGAGTGATAAATAATGATGTATTGTTTTCCTTCTGAAAATTGGTGTTAGAGTTCCTGGAAGATGTTACTGAGAATTCTGTCCTCTTTATAAGGACACATGGAAAAACCTACTCTGATCTATCAAAATTAGTCATCTCAGTGATTCCACTTGCATGTGGTAAAACTGTCCCCCATTGGCTCAGCAAGTGCCTTAGGAGTCTTCCAGGGCACCTCCTGTTCTGCTAACATATGCTGCTGTCTATCCACCGTAAGGAGGAGGCTGTCTTGGGTCAAGTTTCCCAGAAGCTGACCCCAAGACAAGAACTTAAGAGCAAGTGACTTATTAGTGTTTGCAAGGAGAAACTGGTGAGGAAGTGGGAGAAGTAGGACCGGGAAGGAGAGGAAGCCAAGCAAAGGAACAATTTTGAGCAAGGTAGGAAGGATCATTTCAGCTTGATCCCACAGGAAAACTCTGGGATATAAATTAAGCCCTAGAGCTTTTCCTCATGAAATGAGGGAGCTGGGTCTGCACGTTTCTGTACCAGTCATGGATTAGCTAAGACTATCCCTGTGAGACCATAAGCTCGCAGGTATTTCCAGCTTTGCCAGGTGGCTCCACTAGCTCAAGGGCAATCCTCTGAAGAGAACTGCAGGTTCCAGCCGTTGTAAGCAAAACCACAAAGAAGCTGGGGTGGGACAGCGGAAGTGGTAGGAGGGATCCCAGAGGCCCTGGGCAGAGCACTGACTGAGCACTGGCAGAACAGGTTGCCCATCTTCCTCTAAAGGCACCAGGACAGAGCCCGTCATGCGTTCCATCTGTTTCTTTTTTTTACATCTTTATTAGAGTATAATTGCTTTACAATGGTGTGTTAGTTTCTGCTTTATAACAAAGTGAATCAGTTATACATATACATATGTTCCCATATCTCTTCCCCCTTGCATCTCCCTCCCTCCCACCCTCCCTATCCCACCCATCCAGACGGTCACAAAGCACCGAGCTGATCTCCGTGTGCTATGCGGCTGCTTCCCACTAACTATCTACCTTACGTTTGGTAGTGTATATATGTCCATGCCTCTCTCTCGCTTTGTCACGGCTTACCCTTCCCCCTCTCCATATCCTCAAGTCCATTCTCTAGTAGGTCTGTGTCTTTATTCCTGTCTTACCCCTAGGTTCTTCATGACTTTTTTTTTCTTAAATTCCATATATATGTGTTAGCATACGGTATTTGTCTTTCTCTTTCTGACTTACTTCACTCTGTATGACAGACTCTAGGTCCATCCACCTCATTACAAATAGCTCAATTTCGTCTTGTAGGTCATTCCTGGAACTCTCTTTATCAGTGTATTCTCTGTAATCTCCTAATATGACTCAAATTTTTTCCCTTCCTCAACTACTCTATGCCCTTCCACTGTGCCTCTGACATCCCCATATCCCCAACCTCATTCTTAAATATCCCCTTTACTGCTTTCCTGTAATTTACAATTACTTCTCATAATGAAACCTGTCACTCCTGAGGGTTCCAGTTTCCCAGAAGTCTTTCCAGTGGGGGCTGTTATTTTCTTCAGACCTGGAGGTGAAGTAGGGGGTTCTTGTGCCCGTTGTCAATTTTAACCATTTCTTTCCCTTCCCCACTCCTGAAAAACAGTTGATTCTTTAAATGGAATTCCATCAGATTTGACCTCCTTTGGTACCTCCTTATTGTAATTTTCCCCTGATCTCTTCATTCAGTGATTCTCAAACTTGACTGCACTGGAGAATTTTGAAAAATACTGATACCTAGACCACACCCTCAGAGATTCTGATGTGGCCATCCCTGGGTATTAGGACTCATAGCAGCTCCCCAGGTGATTTGAAGATGCAGCAAAGTTTCAGAGCCATGATCCTAGTCGTTCTTTCTCACTTTTAGCACCAGGCTCTCTCTACCAGTTAGTTTTTATCATTCTCATTGATTTCAGTGTCCATGTTTATCAGTTATTCTCAACTGTATCAGACCCAATACCTCCCTCCTAACAAATATTTATATGCTTTACAACATAAATTGTTATGCTCCCTTTACTATTTTGAAATAAATTTCATAGATTATATCATCTACCAACATACACATATTAAAAAATCCATATAATTACCTAACAGTAATATGAGAAAAAATAATGTGTAATACGTATTTCAATATATGACTGCTCTACCACAGCTATACTGGAAGACATAAATAGTAATCTGCTTGCAGTATATGTAGATTTACAGACTGAAATGGCTGTTATAATGGAGAATTAAATACCATGCTGTCATAATTTTTCTGAAGTGATGAATTAATTTGGTAAATTTCAAAATAAATCCATACAACCTCCCTTTGATTTACATGGTGTTTGCATTTATTGAAAATGTAAAATATGTGTTAAAACTGTGCAGAAATACTTTATGTTGAAACAGGGTCTGAGCTCAGATCAAACTTTTTCCCCCCACTTATGTGAATGTTCAACCAGGTGTTTCAAAATCTACTGGGACATGAGACAATTCTTTGATAATTTGGACCATCCGGAATATAGGAGGACCTGAAGCATCCCTAGTTCCTGCCTACTAAATGCCGGTAGCACCCTCACAATTATTATGAGAGGAAAAAACACCCTCACCAGTTTCTAAAACACCTCTTAGGGGAAGGTATTACCAAATTGAGTATCATTGACATTGACGATTGTCAATAGATGGTCTCTATCTATACTTTCTCCCTAGAAATCTTATCTAATCCTCCCTAAAATTTAAATTAATATTTAAATACTATCAGGACACTTACATTTGTGTCTTCAGTTCTGACTTCCTCCTCCTTCAGCCGTGTGCTTTGCAAGCACCTTTATTTAGATATCTGGAAGGCATATCAAAATTAATGTCTTCATTTTGCTTCCTCAATCTGCTCTTCCCAGGCATCTTCCTCTCAGTAAATAGACCCACCACTCCCTTGATCAATATAAAAACTTAGGGGTCTTCCTAGATGCTGCTCTTTTCTTCACACTCCACGTCCAGTCTATGTGAAATCCCCCTTCACAATACATTCTAAATCTAACTATTCATCATCTCCACTGCTGTCACTCTTATCTAAGCCATTATGTCACCTTGTTGGAATAACTTCCTAGCTAATCTCCTTGCTTTGTCTCTCATCTGCCCACAGTCTATTCTCCATACAAAAGCTAGAGGGATCCTTTTATAAGGATACAAATTAGATCATATCATTTCTTGCTTAAAATCTTCAGTGGTTTCCTGCCAAAGTCAGAATGAAATCAACTTCAGTCATGTCTGCTCAAATATTACCTCCTCAAAGATGCCTTTCTTGGATATCTGATCTAACATAACTATACCTCTTCTTTTAGTCATTCTCTATTCTATACCTTAATTTCCCCCATCATTTACTTCTATCTGATATTATAGTATATATTTGTGTATTATCTGTCTCTCTCACAAGTATGCAAACTCCAAGAGGCAGATATTTTGGACATCTTGTTCACCACTGTGCTGGTAGCTCATAGAAATGTACTTTCACCTTTTATATAGTAGATAATCAATAAATGTTTGTTGAATAAATGTGAAAGTGTTATTTTAAAAATTATAATCTAATTTCTTAAACAGATTGCATTTTCTTCTTTAGGGTGCTATAAAACATGCACAGATGAATTTTTGGCATCCCTTTAACAAAGATAAATAACTTTGAAGCATGGTTTTATATATTAACCTCACTCCTCAGTTTATTCTGTCTTTCCTACCCTCATTTTACATTTCATTTGTTTTTCTCTTACATTTTTTAAAATCTAAATTTATCATTTTGTATGTATTTTTGTAAATTGTCTTAATTCCTTTTTGGATTAAGGTCTGCCATAAATTAATATCTATTAAGAGTGTTGAATATTCATGGGATAATATATATAAACTTGATAATGAAATACACTGGCACACTGCTGGTACCAATAGTCCCCTTTCCATTCAATTCACTCTTAATCCAATTATAAGATTAATATTCCTAAAAATCATATATTTGTTTTATTTGCCACCCTCCCAACATATGCTTAAAACCCTTTGGCTCCCTTTACTCTCAGAATAAATCCAGATACCCAGTTTAGTGTTGAGGATGTGCATTACACTCCAGGCTCATGTATGTTAATTTTCACCTCAGATGTGAACTGTGCAGGTTTTGTTGTCCAGTAATGGGCCAAGCCAATGTCAACTGAGCACAGGTGGATACTAGTTTTTCTTAATTCTGGAGGCAGTATCATAGTCAAGTAGCAGGTGGCAGGAATCCTTGAAATGGGTCTTACCTGGATATCAAAAACCTAAACTCCAGGGGCAAAGTTAAACTGTGAAGTTGAGAGAACAGATAGGTATTAGAGAAATCACTAGTGTGAGGTCTCAGAATGGCTGAGAGGAACTCCAATAAAACCCTTCCTTGAGAACCCAAGAGGTTATCCATCTTAAAAATGTAGGTCAGTCTCTGATAGTAACAAAATGAAAATTAATTTATATTCATATGAAACTTTAAAGCATTTGTATTACTTCTGCATACTTGAATTTGTTTGATTTTTTTGGCACAGCTGTGAGGAAGGCAGGGTAGATAATTATTAATTTCCATTTTAAAACAGACATTCAAAGATGTTAAGCAACCTGCCCCAGGTCTCATAAACTAGAGAGGGATAGATCCTAGGCTGCTGGTCCTTTCTCCGTTCCTCTTCACCATCCCTCAGTGTTCCTCCCCCCAAACCATATGCCAGCCCAGCAGACCTGACCGTGTCCTAACATTTTAGCCTCCACGTCATTGTTGATGCTGGAATGCTAACCAAGTCCACCTTCTCTATTATGCGAAGGCATCACTGGTTACCAAATCCAAAGTGATCTTTCTATCACCTGAAATATTATAGCTTTTTTTTTAATCTGCGTGACTTATTAAGTATTAATATAGTTCCTAAAATATAACCAAGGACACTTCAGCTTCTGAAGTTCCCTTCTAGCCAATTTTTAAAAATCTATTTTCATTTACTCTTTCCTTTTTTTTAACTTTATATGTCAAAAATTCTATTTTCTTAGATACTGAGCTTCTTCCAGATTGAATTCTTATATATCTTTAAATTCCTCTAGGGACTCTGCAGTGGAATGCATATAAGAGGTGCTCAATAAATACCTGGTAAACAAATATCTAAATGTTGAAAGTCAATTATGAAATAGTTTTTATATTACTTACTCCCACTTAAATGGTGTTTGTCTAAATAATACAACTGGTTTTGCCAGTTGATATTCTCTGCATGACAAAAAACACTTTATATTAGTCACAGACCTGGCATATTGCTATCTACTTCAGCTAGTTTGTGTACAGATGTCAGAGAACCAACTTGTTTTATACTTTTAAGGTATAGTGATGTTCTTCTTGAGATAGTCACATTTCATTATTCGTATTGAAGCCTTCATTTGACCCAGACAGGCTATTATTTGTTCTGGATCCGCGTGTAAATCCTCAGATCCTTAATAACGCATTAATGGTTTATTTAAGATATACAGAAGTCAGTTGGTTCAGTGTCTTTATGAGCTTCTCTGCCTCTTGAGAATTTCTGTAAACTTGGTTTCAAGCCTGAATGCATGGCCAGAATGCTTTCCATAATCTCTGCAAGTTCTCAGCAGAGAATGTTGCCTCATTTCCTGCCCTTGTCGCTGATGCGCAAAGCTCCAAGGCTTCTCTGTGCTTTGTTTTTCGCTTTGCTCTTTTTTCAAATATGTAAATCTACTAGCAGCAAGCATTTTGTGATTTTTTGTAGGTTTTAATGTAGACATGGGTGCTCTCTGCAGAAATCCCATCACACACTACACAGCTTTTCCTCTTGCTTCGCCTCTACTTTTTTCTTTTATTTTCATCTCTCCTTTTCCTTTTTTTTAAAAAGCAAATAGTCCATAGTTTTATCTTAAGCAAAACAGTTTTACCCATATTCAGGGCTCACCTTCTATTCTGAAAGAGGTTATTGCTGCATTTTCTTAAAAAGGGTTGCTCTCTTTCTAAGAAGAACTCTCATACCAGCTAAAACATTTATTCTTCTTGTTATACGTGCATCTCCAAGCTGGCCACATTCATTATGGCTAGAAAGCAAAGCTTGACAATACATAGGATTTAAGGGAACCCAAAAGCTGAAAACAATGCAAAAAGGCAATCTCCCCCATCCCCCGACCCCAAATATGGTATGAAGGCCACAGAATATCCAGAATATTTGCTAATTTAAGATGAGTTTATCTCTGCATTATTGGAGTTCTGTAAATTTCCCTAGAGCATTGCATTTACTGCAAAATTCTATTCCACTGAATAGCTTAAAACTTATAGAAGGATGTTACATGCATCTGTAAAGTTCAAGTCTATTCTCTTCATATAACGACAAGGACACTGAAACACAGTGAAATGACTTCTCCAAAACCACACAGTTGATTTGAGATGGAACTTACACTGGATTAGCTGACTATCATCTACTTGTTGGAGATTGGTAAGTGATCTGGTGGGCTTAATCACTCATGATGCTCTGAGCTGAACAAGGAAAAATACAAAAGTTCTCACTGGTGAAAATTCTGCTCAAATGGCTCCTGTAGTAGCTGAGGATTTCTTTTTTTTTGCAGTACGCGGGCCTCTCACTGTTGTGGCCTCTCCCATTGCAGAGCACAGGCTCTGGATGCGCAGGCTCAGCAGCCATGGCTCACGGGCCCAGCCTCTCCGCGGCATATGGGATCCTCCCGGACCAGGGCACGAGCCCGTGTCCCCTGCATCGGCAGGCGGACTCTCAACCACTGCACCACCAGGGAAGCCCTGAGGATTTTTTTATATTGTTGTTAACTAAAGGCTAAGGGGTTCCCCTTCAGGAATTTTTGCTGAGAGAACTAAATTTCTGGCTTTGCCATTTTTTGGTCTCTGAATGACAAAATGCCCAAAAATGATGGGCCAGGGAATCAGCCATGTACTAGGAGGAAGATAACAGTTATAATAAGGTGGCTTGTGTGGAAAGAGAAAGAGACTGTGAGAAAATATTAGCATAAATATCTCACCAAAACAACCTGTGATCTCACTTTTCCTTTTCTGTTGCACAAACACTATTAATACTGCTGTGAAATTATAACCATGTTGCAGTAAAGCAGTGGTCCTGTTTCTTGGCTGTGTCAATTGTTTTACGGGAGTCTTTGCTGAAACTGCCTGCGGCTGTATTTCCCAAACTTGCTGTATCATATTTTTTTAAATGGATGCTTATGATCTGTAAACTCTTGGAATCACTGGTCTAAAGCTTTGTCTCTCAGCTTATTTTTTATATAAGAATCATCTTGGGGAGGGGAGAGGACTTGTTAAAAATGTAGATTCCTAAGTCTCATCCTGGAAATGCTAATTCAGAAAATCTGGGGTGGAGTTTAGGCATATTCCTTTTTATAGATTCCCCAGTGATTCTAAAGGAGGTGGTTTGAAATCCACACTTTCGGAAATGCTAGTCGACAGGCTCTATGAAAGTAAATGACTAATATGTTTGCTTTGGATTAAAAGCATACATATAAGTGAAACTTTCTCCCAGGGACTCACAATAAATCATTTACCTAGATCTGTGTTACTCTCTCAACTACTTTGAAAGCATGAACCTTAAATAGTAATTTATTTTCTTCCTTCATTGCAATGTATTTTCCCTTCATTTGATGTTGTTTAAATTACAATAGCAATATACACTTTTGGTAACAATTAAATACTACAAAGCTGAATAGAGGAAAGTTTATTATCAGAAACCAGTTTATTACACCCAACTTATTGTATGCACCTCTCTGTCACCCATTTTCAAACCTCTGGGGTCAAGATTCACAGCCTGGTATCATCATTCTATATCCTTCTCTTTGTTCATTCAAATGTGTAAAAAAATAAGTACCCATACACTCAAAACCTTGCTTTTTTTCACATAAAATTATCTTGTTTGACATTCCCATATATCAGTAGACATAGATCTAATTTTGTTCTTTCAAATCTCTGTATTAATTTATGCATCTATAGAATCACACATATTTATTTATAACTGTAATTGTACATAAAAGAGATGATCTCTTATGTGTCAATTTTTAAAATTAGGACAGTTTTTCTTTTTGAGTGGTCTCATCTTTTCTTTTTCTGTGTCATCTGCACTACTTTCCTACCTCCTTCCAACCCTGTTTGATATCTAACAACCTTACTTTTATCTTATGTTTTCCTCTATGGACACATAGCCATATATAAGGACTTTATCTATATCTATCTAATCATCATATTAAATGCTTTTCTGCATCTCTTTTCTTCACTCGGTAGTACCTTATGGAAATGTTATCATGTCAGCTGGGATAAAACTAATTCATTCCATTTTAGTTGTGTAATATTTCATGGTGAGTATTATTCTGCCATTTCTCATTATGGATGAGTATTAATTTTGTTTCTAATTTTTTGCCACTATGAACAAAATACAAGGAACATTCTATACTGGTGATTTTATTGTTATGGAATATATTCCCAGGAGCAGGATTGCTAAGAGAAAAAAAAGCGGATACTGTCTTACTGCTTTCCAAAAAGATTGCAATAATTTACATTTCTACCAGCAGTGTCTGATCATAACTTTTCCCAGCATCCTGAACAGCAATGTGTGTCATTCATTTTAATTTTTGATGGTCTAATAAATATAGTGATTTCATTGTTACATTAATCTCTATTTTCTAAACTTATAGTAAGTTTAAGCTTCTTTTCATTTTGTTTTTGCCATTTAGATTTGCTCATTAGTGAACTATTACTTACTTATATCCTTTGTTCATTTTTCCATTGAGTTGCTTTTACTGTGAATTTATAGGGCTCTTTGTATATTATTTCATTGCATGTAATGTACATTAAGACATTTTTTGATATTTTTCCTATATAAATCATTTAACACTTTTATCAAAATATGTCTCCTTTCTTGTTTATAGCTTTAGGATTTTTCTGTCTTGGTTAAGAAAACTTCCCACCCCTAGATTTAAAACAAAACTTTATGACTGTAATTTTTAAGATATTTAGGTCTTCTATCCCCTTGTAATTTTTTATTGTTTATGGTATGAGATAGGGATTCAACACTGTTTTCTCCTATTTAGATAAACTGTTCATGTTCAGCAGTTAATAAACTGTATTCTTTTTTAACAACATCATGTAGTAAATGAACATATATACTGGAATCTGTTTCTGTATGTTGTATTGTGCTCCAGTCTGTTATTCCTATGCTGATACTATATTAATATGATTACGGTAGTTTTATAGAATATTTTGATATCTAGTATTAGTCTCCTAACTTATCTTTTATTCCTCTTTACTTAGCTATTCTCGAACATTAATTCTTCCATACAAAGTTCAAGATCATTTTATCCAATTCTAGAACCATACTTTGGGGATTCTGATTGGAATCACATCAGTTTATGTGATAACTTTTTAAGAGAAATAATATATTCTGCTTTTAAGTCATCACCTGAGAACATTGCATGTTTTTTCCCATTTATTCACACCTTGTTTGAAGGCTTTCAATTAATTTTTTAAAGTTAGGTTTGTTGATGTATAATTTGTATTCAGTAAAATTCCTCTTTTTTTAAAATTAAAAAAAATTTTTTTTTGCGGTACGCGGGCCTCTCACTGTTGCGGCCCCTCCCGTTGCGGAGCACAGGCTCCGGAAGCGCAGGCTCAGCGGCCATGGCTCACGGGTCCAGCTGCTCTGCGGCATGTGCGATCTTCCCAGACCGGGGCACGAACCCGTGTCCCCTGCATCGGCAGGCGGACTCCCAACCACTGCGCCACCAGGGAAACCCTAAAATTCCTCTTTTTGAGATGCACTGTTTGATGAATTCTGACAAAGCATACAATTATATATCCAGCACTGTAATCAAAACATAAGACATTTTATCACCACCAAATTTCCTTGTGCCCCTTGTTAATTTACTCTCCCTACCCCCAACCTCTGTCAATTCTTGAGCTCTTCAATTAGTTTTGCCTTTTCCAGAATATTATATAAATGAAAGCCTATAGAATGTAGCCTTTGGTGTCAACTTTCTTTCACTTAGCATATAATGCACTTAAAATGTGTATATGTTGTTGCAAGTATTAGTAGTTTGTATTTTCATCATGGAATGAGTCTTCTATTGAATAGTCACAGTTTGTTTTTCCATTTACCAGGTTATAGACATTTTGTGGTGGTTATGAATAAAGCTGCCTTACATATTTGCGTATAGGTTTTAGTGTGGACATAGATGTCTTCATTTCTCTTGTGTAAATAACTGAGAATGAGATTCCTGGGTTGTGTCATAAGTTATGTTTAACTTTATAAGACACTAGCACACTGTTTTTCCAAAATGGTTGTACTGTTTTGCATCCTGCCAGCAGTGTATCAGTTCCAGTTGCTCCATATCCTGGCCAGAATATGGTATTGTTAGGATTTTGTTGTTTGTTTTGGTGATTTAGGTCATTAAAGGTGTGTAGTGTCAATGAAATTTTGTAAAGTTTTTCATGTGCATTTTGTGGGGGCCCTGGGAGGTTAGGTTTATTTCTACCTATTTCATTACTATTGTTTTTACTTTTTCCATTTATGTTTCTTGATGTAGATTCGTATACTAAGGTAAAACTGATTTAGTATAGCTATCTGTTATCCACCCACATTACAAATCTCTTCTATAAAATTTAGTAATTTTTAAATTAGAATCTCGAGTGTTCCAAGCATACAAGTGCATTATCAGCAAATGACAGTTTTATCTCTTTTAAAATGAGTTATTTCATTTTTAATATTGAATTTTCCAGAACCTCCAAAATAAGAATAAAAATATGATAGCATTGAACATCTCTGAGTTCCAAACTATAAATAATTGTTTTAGTGTTTTATCTCTTTATTTGATATTTGCTATTGACCTTTGATGGGTAGATTTATTTATATTTAGATAGATTATTTTTTCCTATTTAGAGTTTTATTAGGAGTGTCTTCTGAATATTGTCAAATAACTTCTCAGCATCTCTTAATATGATTTTCCATTTTACATTTTTTGCCATAATGAATTACAGTGATACTTTCTCTGATATTGAATGAACTTTTCATTCACTACTTCTTTTGATAAATTGTTAGCTATTTAAACTTTATTTATGGCTAAAAGTATAATAAAGTATGTGCAGTTTACTATTTTCTTTTTTTAATTGAGGTAATATTAGTTTATAACATTTTATGTACATTTCATTATACTCTGACTTCTGATGACACTACAGCATGCTCACCCACAAAAGTCTAGTTTCCATCCATCACTGTACAACTGACCCCCTTTATTCATTTCGCCCTCCCCCAACCCTTTTCCTTTCTGGTGATTACCAATCTGTTCTCTGTTTCTATGTGTTTTTTTTGTTTTATTTATTTATTCATTTACTTATTTATTTTTAACATTCCACATGTGAGTGAAATCATATGGTATTTGTCTTTCTCCATCTGACTCATTTCACTTAGCATAATACCATCAAGTTCCTTCAATATTATCGCAAATGGCAAGATTTCATCTTTTTTATGGCCGAGTAGCATTCCATTGTGTACATACCACATTTTCTTTATCCATTCATTCATCAATTAGGTTGTTTCCATATCTTGGCTATTGTAAATAACTCAATGAACATAGGAGTGCATATATCTTTTTAAATTACTATTTTAATATTCCTCAGGTAAATACCCAAAAGTAGAATTGCTGGACCATATGGCAACTCTATTTTTAGTTTTTTGAGGAACCTCCATAATGTTTGCCATAGTGGCTGCACCAATTTACATTCCCACCAACAGTGTAGGAGGGCTTCTTTTTCTCCATATCCTCTCCAACACTGGTTATTAATGTGTTTTTGATAATAGCCATTCTAACAGGCCTAAGGTAATATTTCATTTTCATGTGCCGGTTGGCTGTATGTCTTCTTTGGAAAATGTCTATTCAGATCCTCTGCCCATTTTTTAAATCGGGTTCTTTGTTTTTTTTTGCTATTGAGCTGAACGGTAGTGTATACATTTTGGATGTGGACATTTTATCAGATATCTGATTTGCAAAAATCTTCTCCCTTTTGGTAGGTTGTCTTTTTATTTTGTTGATGGTTTCCTTTGCTGTGCAGAAGCTTTTTAGTGTGATGTAGTCCCACTTGTTTATTTTTGATTTTGCTGCCTTTGATTTTAGTGTCAAAATCCAAAATATCTTTGCCAAGACCAATGACGAGCTTACCACCTATATTTTTTTCTAGGAGTTTTATGGTTTCAGGTCTTACATTCAAGTCTTTAGTCCATTTGAGTTAATTTTTGTGTATGATGTGAGATACTGGTTTAGTTTTATTCTTTTGTGTTTATTTCATATGTAGCTGTCCAGTTTTCCCAACATCATTTATTAAAGAGACTGTCTTTTCTCCATTATGTATTAGTGTTCCTCTGTTGTATATTAATTGTCCATATATGTGTGAGATTATTTCCAGGTTCTCAAGTTTGTTTCATTGATCTGTGTGTCTGTTTTTTCTACCAATACCATGCTGTTTTGATTAGTGTAGTTTTGTAGTATAATTTGAAATCAGGAGTGTGATACCTCCAGCTTTCTTCTTTTTCTCAAGATTGCTTTGGCTATTCAGGGTTTTTTTGGTTTTTGGGTTTTTTTTGTTTGTTTGTTTTTTTGTTTTTACAATTTTTAGTTTAATTTTTGTGAAAGATGTTATTGGGATTTTGATAGAGATTGCATTGAATCTGTAGATTATTTTAGGTAGTATGGACACTAAACAATATTGACTCATCCATTCCATTAGCACAGAAATTCTTTCCATTTTTCTGTGTCTTCTTCAGTTTCTTTCAGCAACATCTTATAGTTTTCAGTGCACAGATATTTCACCTCCTTGGTTAAATTTATCCCTAGGTATTTTATTCTTTCTGTTGTGATTATAAATGGGGTTGTTTTCTTAGATTCTCTTTTTGTTTCTTCATTGTTAGTGTACAGAAATGCAATAGATTTTTTTCTGTTGAGATTTTACCCTGCAACTTTACTGTATTCACATATTTCTAATAGTTTTTGATGAAGTCTTTAGGATTGTCTATGTATAAAATTATGTCATCTACAAATAGTGACAGTTCGACTTCTTCCTTTTCAATTTGGATGCCTTTTATTTCTCTTCTCTTTCCTAATTCTTCTGGCTAGGACTGTGATACTGTGTTGAATAAGAGTGGTGAGAGTTGGCACACTTGTCTTGTTCCTGATCTTAGAGGGTTAGCTTTCAGTTTTTCACCATTGAGTGTGATGTTAACTGTGGTTTTGTCATATGTAGCCTTTATTATTTTGAAGTGTGTTCCTTCTATGCTTATTTTATTGAGTTTTTATCATAACTGGGTGTTAAATCTTGTCAAATTTTTTTCTGCATCTATTGGTGATCATATGATTTTTATCCTTCATTTTGTTAATGTGGTATATCACATTGATTTGTGAATGTTGAATCATTCTTACATCCCTGGAATCAATCCCACCTGAGCATGGTATGGGATCCTTTTAATGTACTGTTGGACTTAGTTTGCCTAATTTTGTGGACAATTTTTGCATCTAGTTCTAGTTCATCAAAGGCGTTGGTCTGTAACTTTTTTGTGTGTGTTGTCTTGTTCTGGTTTTGTTATCAGGGTAATGTTGACCTTATAAAATGAATTAGGAAGCATGCCCTCCTCTTCAGTGTTTTGGAAGAATTTGAGAAAGACAGGTATTAAATCGTTTTTGAATATTTGGTAGAATTCACCTGTGAAGCTGTCTGGTCCTGGCATGTTGGTTTTTTGGAAGATTTTTGATGACCATTTCAGTTGCCTTACTAGTGAACAATATTCCTATTTTCTATATCTTCATGATTCATTCTTGGAAGATTGTATGATTCTAAAAATGTATCCATTTCTTCTGTGTTGTCCAGTTTGTTGGTATATAGCTATTCATAGTATTCTCATAATCATTTGTATTTCTTTGACATCTATTGTAATTTCTCCTATTTCATTTCTGATTTTATTTATCTGGGTCTTCATTTTTTCTTAGTAAGTCTTGCTAAAGGTGTGTTAATTTTATCTTTTCAAAGAACCAGCTCTTAGTTTCACTGACCTTTTCTGTTGTCTTTGTTTTTCTTTTTTAATTTTTTTTTTTTTTTTTTTTGCGGTACGCGGGCCTCTCACTGCTGTGGCCTCTCCTGTTGCGGAGCACAGGCTCCGGATGCGCAGGCTCAGTGGCCATGGCTCATGGGCCCAGCTGCTCCGCGGCACGTGGGATCCTCCCGGACTGGGGCACGAACCCGTGTCCCCTGCATCGGCAGGCGGACTCTCAACCACTGCGCCACCAGGGAAGCCCATCTTTTAAAATTTTTTTAAGCTAAACTTTATTATTATTATTATTAAGTTGGCCACATGGCATGTGGGATCCTAGTTCCCTAACCAGGGATTGAACCCACACTCCCTGCATTGGAAGTGTGGAGTCTTAACCACTGGACTGCCAGGGAAGTCCCCTCTATTGTTTTTGTAATCTCTATTTATTTCTGGCCCAATTTTTATTATTTCCCTCCTTCTACTGACTTTGAGCTTTGTTCATTTTTCTTTTTCTAGATCTTTAGGTATAAGGTTAGATTGTTTGAGATTTTTCTTGTTTCTTAAGGTAGCGTATTGCTATAAACTTCCTTCTTAGTATCACTTTTGCTGTATCCTATAGATTTTTGGTATGTCTTATTTTCATTTTTATTTGTCTTTAGGTATTTTTTGATTTGTCCTTTGATTTTTTGTTTGTTGAAATAAGAGTTGTTCATTAGCACATTGTTTTGTATCCACATATTTGTGTTTTATCCAGCTTTCTTCTAGTTGATATCTAGTTTCATACCATTATGGTCAGAAAAGATGCTTGATATGATTTCAGTCTTCTTAAATTTATTGAGACTTGTTTTGTGTTCCAACATATGGTCCATCATTGAAAGTGTTCCATGTGCACTTGAGAAGAATGTATATTCTGTTGCATTTGGATAGAATGTTTTATATAAATCTATTGAGTCATCTGGTCTAATGTTTCAATTAAGGCTGATGTTTCCTTATTGACTTTCTGTCTAGATGATTATCCACTGATGTAAGTGGGATGTTAAAGTTCTCTACTATTATTGTGTTGCTGTCAACTTCTCCTTTATGTCTATTAATGATTGCTTTATATATTTTGGTGCTCCTATGTTAGGTGCATGTATAATGATAACTATTATGTCTTCTTGATGGATTGTCCATTTTATCATTATATAATGTCCATCTTTTTCTCTTACTATCTTTTTTGGCTTGAAGTCTGTATTGTCTGATATGAGTATGGCTACCCCTACTTTCTTTTGGCTGCCATTTGCTTAGAGAATCATCTTCCTTCTCTTAACTTTGAGCCAGGATGAGTTTGTTTTTAGAGCTGAGATGAGTTTCCCAGAGGCAGCATATAGTTGGGTCTAGTTTTTTTAAATACTCTCAGCCACTAAGTGTTTTTCTGATTGGCGATTTCAATCCATTGACATCCAGGGTGATTATTGGCAGACAAGGACTAAGAACTGGTGTTTTGTCTTTTGTTTTCTGGTTGCTCCATATCTCTGTTGTTTCTCTTTCCTTGTGTTTCTGTCTGCTGTTTTAGTTTGGTGGTTTTCTGTGATGTTTTTCTCAGTTTCCTCTTTAAGTTTGTGTCTCTACTCTAGATTTATAATTTGTGCTTACCATAAAGTTTGTATAAAACATAGATAATGTAGTCCTTTTTCTGCTGATAACATCTTATCTTTACTTGCTTATACAGGTCCCATCTTTTCTTCTTCCCTTTTTATATTTTTGGTGTCTTAAATTATCCCTTTTTATGTTGTGAGTTAGTTGTCAAATTACTGCTTTTTTTCCCTTTAAACTTTATGCTATAATTATGTGGTTAACCTCCTATTGTGATATAGAGTTGGAATTTTATGATTCTATTCATCATCTTAAAGTTTTGTGTACTTTTCCTTTTTGTTTCAGGTAGAAGAGCTCCTTTCAACATTTCTTGCAAGGCAGGTCTGATGGTAATGAACTCCCTCAGCTTTTGTCTGGGAAAGCCTTTATTTTTCCTTCATATCTGAAAAACAACTTTGCTGGATAGAGTAGTCTTGGCTGACAGTTTTTATCTTTCAGTGTTTTTTGTATGTCATTCTACTTTTTTCTGACTTATAGAGTTTTTTGCTGAGAAATCTGCTAGATAGCCTGATGGGGGTTCCTTTGTAGGTTACTGTCTTTTTTTCCCTGCTTGCCTTTAAAAATTCATTCTTCATCATTTACTTTTGACAAGTTTTAATATAATGTGTCTTGGAGAAGGTCTTTTTGTGTTGAGATAATTAGGTATTCTCTTAGCTTCATGGACTTGTATATCCAGTTTCTTCTTTGGGTTTGGAAAGTTCTCAGCTTTTATTTGTTTAAATAAACCCTCTGATCCCTTCTCCCTCTCTTCTCCTTTTGGGATACCCATTACTCTTATGTTGCCTTTCCTGATGGAGTCAGATAGTTATAATAAAATTTCTACATTAAAGGAAAAAAACCAGCAGTTCTCTCTCCTCTTCTACCCTAATTGTTTCTAGATTTCTGTCTCTGAGCTCATTAATTCTTTCTCCCATATGGTCTGCTCTATTTCCAGTGCTTTCTATTGCATTCTTCATCTCATTTACTGAGTTCTTCAGCTCCAGAATTTCTGTTCAGTTCTTTTTTAGTTCAGTCTTTTTGGTAAAGTATTCCATCTGTTCATTAATTTTATTCCTGAGCTCATTGAACTGCCTGAGTTTTCTTGTAGCTTGTTGGCAGCTATTTGGAATTCTCTATCAGTTAGATTGCAAAGTTCTGTGAATTTAAGTTTGGTTTCTGAAGAATTGTCTTTTGTGTGTGTGTGTGTGATACTGTGTTATCGTGGTTTTTCATGGTGCTTGATGAGTTCTTCTGCTGGCGCATCTGAAGTAGCAAATGCCTCTCTTATTTAGGTAAGCTTTAAAAATTTGATTCAAACAATTCAATTGACTGGTAATTAGAGGCCTTTATTTTCTTTTCCAGTACATGGCATACCTCAAGTTTTTGGTTTTTCTTACCGGAGCTGCCATTGGCTATATTTGAGAATCAGCACTTTCTACACTCCACTGCCTCTGCCAGAGGTGTTGCTGGTGGCTGGTGCCCTTGTCACAGCTGGTGCTTTTGGAGTCACTGGTGACAGCTGCTGGTGTTCCTGCTGTCACTGGTGTAACCACCAGGAGCACCAGAATGGCAGGTGCTTCTGCCATGTCCAGGGTCACCTGGGTCATGGGTACCACTGCTGTGGTAGGGGTATGGAAGTGTATGTGGTGAGCTGGGATCACAGGTGCCTCCACTGCCTCCAGGGTTGTTGGGTTTGTGGGCACTGCAGCCACTGCTGGGAGTGGGGGACTGCAGTTGTAGGTACTGCTACAGTTAGAGGGACAGTGTTGTGGGCCCCGCTGCCTCTGCTGCCCAGTTCCCTGTGGTTGTGGGTACCTCTGCAGCTGGTCAGCCAGAGTTGTGTGCACTACATGTCCTGCTGCCACCAGGTTCTCTGGGGTGTGGACTTTAGCTGTCATGGCCAGAGGGCCAGGATTGCAGGCACCACCTTCACTGTTTCCCTGATTCTGCCGCCTCTGTATGTTCCAATCCACCAGCCTTCAGATCTATAAATGTGTGGATCTCTCCAGCATCCTAGTGTGTTGGACAGAGCATCCTTTGTTAAATCATGGATGTTTTACTAGTTGTAGATGGAAAGAGAGAGGCAAAGGGAACATATTACATCGCAATGATGCTGACATTACTGCTATACTTCTCATCTGTCATTTTTTTCTAAGGTTCACTTCTACTTCCCGGATGAAATCTTGGAAAACTTTTGCTCTGGCCTTGCCCCACCAAGCTCCAAATTCTAGTTTAGAAATTTTAGTACCAGGTGAATATTAGGATTTCCATTACAGGGTAACTTCTGTGTTTTAAGAAACTTAAATTTATGAAACATATATGAAACATCCCCATATAATCTAACATTGTTTATTTGGATTTCACATTACACATTTGAAGATTTACTGCCCATCACAATTTTCTGTCCTATTGGTCTTCTTATATTAATTAAGAAGCTTCTTATGACAAGTAGCAATGGATTTAAGGTGGTTGAAAATAAAGGGACAATATTAAAAATTATTTTATCTTAATTAACAGTTCAGAAGTTGGGTTGATACTATGTTTTTTTGATTCAGTGGCTTAGCAATGTCTTCACGCAGTTTCTCTCCATCTTTCTGCATTACAGTGCTCATTGTTGATTACTCCTCGAAGCCAAACAAAAATCTGTCGGAAGATCCTTGGTGTTTTGAATTTATTTCTCTCCATTGTCAGCATCTTCCTCTATTATTTAGGGATGAGGAAAACTAGGTATACTCTTGAGGCTAGTGTCAGCTTTTTCCTCAGGGATCCATGGATTCCTGTCAAGACTCCAGCTGCAATCCCATCATCAGCCTAGGCTCTCCAACTTTCAAAGTTCTTCAGTGTCTCTCTCAGTTGGAACATTACCTGACTGTAGCCAGCATCTGCTTGGCTCAAGAGTTATAGTGGATTTGGGGTTGCGGTCGTAAATGTAAGAAAGGTGGGAAGTGATCAAGGTGTTCTCTCTCCAGGATATTCTACTCCTTTCTATTCATTGCATTTTGAAGAAAGTTTAGAAGACATACAATGACCCTTGTGTTACAAACCAAATAGTATTTTGCAACATCTCTAACTACAATATCAGGAAACTACTTTTAAGGATTCTAATTTTGTTTTTGGCACTTATTATTCTTTTCTGATTATATGTGATTCAAGTTTTTCCTTGGAAATTTCCTTGGAAAAGTAATATAGAATAAAATAAAAATTTCCCAACATCCAGAGGAAACCAATTTTGTTTGTTGAATTTTCTTCCTATGTGTTTTTTTCCTTACAAATAGATGTATCTAGAAAATATTTGCTTTTCTTTAAATATTATCTGAACGCATAAATGTATATTTTTCTTTATGTATACTTCAGTTTGCTTCTGCTTTTTGTTCTGTTCCTGGAACATATCTATCTTGTTATAGTATCACATCATTTTAGTTATCATAGACTTATCATGGGCCTCAATATCTGGTACTGCTAATTTTTTTTCTTATTTCTGACTTACCAGTTTTAGAGATTTTCCTTAAGTGCAGTTTGTTTTATTAAATCATTGAATATCTATTTGTAGGAAAAAAGATCTAGTTGATCCATTTTTGTGTGCCTTTTCATACCTGCAATATTTTTTCCTCTGCACATAAATAAAATATCAGCTAATTATATGCTTCCTAGATTAAAGCCCATTTTAATTTTCTAAATATTACTTCATTATCTGCTGGAAATCATTTCCATATAAGAAGTTGGAAACAGCCTGCTTTTTTATTCTTTGAAATTAACCCCTGTAAGATTTGTTTCATTCTCCTTGACAATCAAGAATTTCACCAAGATATGTCCAAGAATGTGTTTCTCTTTCCACTCTTTTTCCACAGAATTCTATAATCCATTCTGGTCTACAGATATCTACCTATCTGTTTTTAAGGTTCTGAAAATATGTTTACTCCTTTGTTTTGTTCTCTCCCAAAGAAGCTTATAATTGCTAATTTTTATCTCCATTCTCTTGCTTTCCATATTTGTCATGTTTTTTCTCACCTTTATCCTTCCCTCCCTTTTGGCATTTAGCTCCTCTGGTTCAACACATTTGTCATTCCCACACTTGTGTGTATGTTAGAATCACCTGGAGAACTTTTTATAACACATGTTTTCAGGCCCCATTATAACAACTGAATCAGATTCTGAAAGGATAGCGCCTAATGTCTGTATATTTGAAAAGCATTCCATGTGATTCTGATGCCGTTGGCTTGTTGACATTTAAGAGTCAATATTCTACTTTTTGTTTCTATCTACTTTAGTGTTGGTTCTGTACTTCATAGCTTCCAATTTATAGTTTAATTTTGTTATTTTATTTCAGTTTCACTGAATTATTTTCTTATATCTGATCATTCTATTTTTGTCTTAGATAATGTTCTGTCTTGCCATGTCAGTTTATCTCGTTTCTTAGACTCTATGAAACCAGATGGAATCATATTTCCTCCTATGTTCACAGGCATGTTTTTCCTCTAAATCTTAAATGGATTAATTTCCTTGTTTTATGCTATGAAATCTTTCTTGAATTGGAAAAGATCTAGGCAAGCCGCCGGACAAGATGTGTTCATTTGCTTTGATCCTCTTTACTGTATATCTCTGTGCTGCCAGATTCTGATTCTTAGACTACATACTAGAACAAGTTGATCTACACGGTTACTAGCGAAATTTCTATTTTATAAAATCTTTTTTTACTAATCCTTTGACATAGGGAAGGGGTTCTTTCTTTGATTACCTGTTCTTTGTAATGTGAATAGGTGACTTTATTCCTAAATAATGTGCTAGAAGAAATTTTAGTGACTTGTGAACACTGAAGATTCCTAACATGTTTCCTGTGTCTTTCCTTACCTATTACAGTGAGATCTCAGGTTGCACTCTGTTACAGCCTGTGCTCTTTATTCTTGGCCATTTTTTATTGCTAGGAGATATGGCTTCATTAATGGATGTATTGATAAGGAGAAAGTTATTGATAGATGGCAGAGGTATGAATGGAAGAACCAATTTGGCTCTCTCAAAGAAAATATATAAAAGGGAGGTCAGTGGTTCTGGCACCATTTCTCTGACATTAGGGGTCCCTGAAAGAGAGTGGAAACTATCTCTTATGTAATCTCTCTCTAGCCATGTTGTTGAGTCAAAGGTCTAGACCAGCATCCTTAGAAATATGCCAGCCACATAATGTAATTTAAAATTTTCTAGTAACTGCATTTAAAAAACTAAATGAAATCAATGTTTATAATATGTTAGAGTCAGACCAATCTTTTAAAATGTTATTATTTAAACAAGTGACTAATAAAAAATTACTTATGAGGTAATTTACATTCTTATTTTTGTTGAAAGTCTTTGACAGATGTTATGTACTTTACATTTCCAGAATGCTTCCATTTGGAATAGCCACATTGCAAGCACTTATTGGCCACATGTTGCTATCCTATCACACAGCCCAATTCTGGACATTGATCATTTCTTAATCAGTTCATCTATGCAATTTTATAAGGGGAATTTCCTCCCATAGTTTAGCAAATTTTTATAGGTAACTTTGGCTTCTACTACTGTTATAACTTTATACCTCTTTCAGTATTTTTTTGAAAATTTCTGTGAGACGTTTGACTCTGTCAGTTGAATTAGCTAATACCACCTCCTGGAAGAGCCTGCTACTTAAAAATATTGAAGAATAATTAACTTTCTTGTTCTGAATATTAAATCTAGAGTATTATTTAATTACAATGCAACCCCTCAGTTATTTGCCTTACTATGATTAAGAAAAAACTGATAGCAGTTGCTTATTTGCTTTTGCTGATTCACTTTTGCCGCAAGATGTTTAATATCCGTATACATTGTTGATTTTAGACTTACTTCAATAACATTTCTTAGAAATCTTTGAAAAGTGTTATTTCTTTCCCTCAAAATCTAAATATTCCTATATCCACGTGCCAACAGCTGACAAAGAAACTGAACTTTTTTTTCTTCCAGGACATCAACTTCTTTAACCCTAAGCCTTCTGTGTATATGCCATTATTCCCATGTTCACCAAAGTAAAATAAAGGATTGGGGGAAAAAATAAAGGATTATCCCATCTGACACTGTGTGGGATTCCACACAGTGGGATTTTCATTTGTTAGAGTCCTTATGCCTCCTAGGCTTTTAAAGAACATATCCTTGTTCTTCATGCAGAAAAAATTTAGCTGGATAAACCAATTCTGCCAAGGTAATCATTATCCATTATTTTAGGAGAAGTTATATCAAGTTTGGAATACACTTCAGGCTATGACCTTTCTAATATTAGAAGCCATTGCCATACTTGCCCCAATTGAATGTGAAGTGCTTATAGATTCTTTCACAGACCAACTCATCTAAATTGTTTTTCACCAATCCTTTCTTCATTTTCAATTTTAAATATTCTTGATAGGATAAATAAGAATATCACTGAAGAATATTCTTATAGTGACCTTGTTGGGGAATATAGGATGAACATCAGTAAGCACCCAGAATTATCTGAGATTCTTGCAACATATTTTACAATTCATTGGAACCTGTCTGGCTCAGGTTATAACAATGTGACAAAATTAGCTGTGATATGATGGAGTCTGCTGGGACAAAGAAGATGATTTGCGGTTGCTGGTGATACACTTAACTGGTGACTGTTTCAGTGTAGCATAATATCCAGTTAAAATAAAACAAACTCTGCAGAGTATTTGAGCATAATTAAGAACACCTTTGGGGATAGTTAGTTGCCCTTTCTTTTGTGATATTCAAAGAAGTCACCCAGGCTAAAGTGAAAACAAAAAATGGGTCCATATCATTTACTTTTGGCAACTCATTGTTTCTCCCCACAAAAGGGGAGAAATAGTTTGATTCCTTATCATAGGCTCTTCAAACTCATCCTTCTTTTGTTTGCTTTACAAAGACCTGTGAGGACATATGTGAACACAACACGGAGATAGTAATCCTTCGAGATTCATTACCCAATGAAATTTTATCCTTTATAACTAAAGCAGAATTTCCCATGATGCTTGTTTGGTATTTATGAAAACATTTCATCAAAATTACATGTACATTGAAATGGTGGATGTGGAAATTTGTGGAAATTTTGGGAGATTACACGTTTACGGGTGTTAGTGTCCCTTTTTGTGCTATATTTAAGTGCCCCAACTTATTAATAATTCAAATGATAGCATGGAAAACTTTTTAAAAAATGGGTGGCTTCCAAAAAGAAATGGTTTTTGGCCAGAATAATCTTCATAGGTGTCAGCTCTTCTCTAAATGTTTGATAGAATTCGCCTGTGAAGCCATCTGGTCCTGGGCTTTTGATGTTGGGAGATTTTTAATCACAGTTTCAATTTCAGTGCTGGTGATTGGTCTGTTTATATTTTCTATTTCTTCCTGGTTCAGTCTTGGGAGGTTGTGCTTTTCTAAGAATTTGTCCATTTTTTCCAGGTTGTCCATTTTATTGGCATAGAGTTGCTTGTAGTAATCTCTCATGATCTTTTGTATTTCTGCAGTGTCAGTTGTTACTTCTTTTTCATTTCTAATTCTGTTGATTTGAGTCTTCTCCCTGTTTTTCTTGATGAGTCTGGCTAGTGGTTTATCAATTTTGTTTATCTTCTCAAAGAACCAGATTTTAGTTTTATTGATCTTGCTATTGTTTCCTTCATTTCTTTTTCATTTACTTCTGATCTTTATGATTTCTTTCCTTGTGCTAACTTCGGGGTTTTTTTTTGGTTCTTTTCTCTCTAGTTGCCTTAGGTGTAGGTTTAGGTTGTTTATTTGAGATTTTTCTTGTTTCTTGAGGTAGGATTGTATTGCTATAAACTTCCCTCTTAGAACCACTTTTACTGTATCCCATAGATTTTGGGTTGTCATGTTTTCATTGTCATTTGTTTCTAGGTATTTTTTGATTTCCTCTTTGATTTCTTCAGTGATCTCTTGGTTATTTGGTAGCGTATGGTTTAGCCTCCATGTGTTTGTATTTTTTCATTTTTTTTTTCCTGTAAATGATATCTAGTCTCATAGCACTGTGGTCAGAAAAGGTGCTTGATATGATTTCGACCTTCTTAAATTTACCAAGGACTGATTTGTGACCCAAGATATGATCTGTCCTGGAGCATGTTCCATGAGCACTTGAGAAAAGTGTATTCTGTTGTTTCTGGATGGAATGTCCTATAAATATCAGTGAAGTCCATCTTGTTTAACGTGTCATTTAAAACTTGTGTTTCCTTATTTATTTTCATCTTGGATGATCTGTCCATTGGTGAAAGTGGGGTGTTAAAGTTGCCTACTGTGATTGGGTTACTGTCGATTTCCCCTTCTATGGCTGTTAGCATTTGCCTTATGTATTGAGGTGCTCCTGTGTTGGGTGCATAGATATTTACAATTGTTATATCTTCTTCTTGGATTGATCCCTTGATTGTTATGTAGTGTCCTTCCTTGTCTCTTGTAATAGTCTTTAAATTCTATTTTGTCTGATATGAGTATTGCTACTCCAGCTTTCTTTTGATTTCCATTTGCATGGAATATCTTTTTCCATCCCCTGACTTTCAGTCTGTATGTGTCCCTAGATCTGAAGTGGGTCTCTTGTAGACAGCACGTATACAGTTCTTGTTTTTATATCCATTGTTTGTCTTTTGGTTGGAGCATTTAATCCATTTACATTTAAGCTAATCATCAATATGTATGTTCCTATTACCATTTTCTTAATTGTTTGGGGTTTGTTACTGTAGGTCTTTTCCTCTTCTTGTGTTCTCTGCCTGGAGAAGTTCCTCTAGCATTTGTTGTGAAGCTGGTTTGGCGGTGCTGAATCCTCTTAGCTTTTGCTTATCTGTAAAGGTTTTAATTTCTCTGTCAAATCTGAATGAGGTCCTTGCTGGGTAGGATAATCTTGGTTGTAGGTTTTTCCCTTTCATCACTTTAAATATGTCTTGCCACCTACTTCTGGCTTGCAGAGTTTCTGCTGAAAGATCAGCTGTTAACCTTTTGGGGATTCCCTTGTATGTTATTTGTTGCTTTTCCCTTACTGTTTCTAATATTTTTTCTTTGTATTTAATTTTTGATAGTTTGATTAATATGTGTCTTGGTGTGTTTCTCCTTGGTCCTGTATGGGACTCTCTGTGCTTCCTGGACTCGATTGACTATTTCCTTTCCCATGTTAGGGAAGTTTTCAACTATAATCTCTTCAAGTATTTTCTCAGTACCTTTCTTTTTCTCTTCTTATGGGACCCCTAAAATTCGAATGTTGGTGCATTTAATGTTGTCCCAGAGGTCTCTGACAATGTCCTCAATTCTTTTCATTCTTTTATTTTTATTCTGCTCTGTGGTAGTTATTTCCAATATTTTATCTTCCACATCACTTACCTGTTCTTCTGCCTCAGTTAGTCTGCTATTGATTCTTTCTAGAGAATTTTAAATTTCATTTATTTTGTTGTTCTACATTGTTTGTTTGCTCTTTAGTTCTTCTAGGCCCTTGTTAAACGTTTCTTGTATTTTCTACTTCCAAGATTTTAGATCATCTTGACTATCATTACTCTGAATTCTTCTTCAGGTAGACTGCCTATTTCCTCTTCATTTGTTTGGTCTGGTTGGTTTTTACCTTGTTCCTTCATCTGCTGTGTATTTCTCTGTTTTCTCATTTTGCTTAACTTACTGTGTTTGGGGTCTCCTTTTCGCAGGCTGCATGTTGGTAGTTCCTGTTGTTTTTTTGGTATCTGCCCCCAGTGAATATGGTTGGTTCAGTGGCTTCTGTAGGCTTCCTGGTAGAGGGGACCGGTGCCTCTGTTCTGGTGGGTGGTGCTAGATCTTGTCTTTCTGGCGGGCAGGGCCACGTATGGTGGTGCATTTTGGGGTGTTTGTGAACTTAGTATGATTTTAGGCAGCCTCTCTGCTAATGGGTGGGGCTGTGTTCCTGTCTTGCTAGTTGTTTGGCATGGGGTGTCCAGCACTGGAGTTTGCTGGCCGTTGGGTGGAGCTGGGTCTTAGTGTTGAGATGGAGATGTCTGGGAGAGCTCACACTGATTGATATTACGTGGCGCTGGGAGGTCTCTGGTGGACCAATGTCCTGAACTTGGCTCTCCCACCTCAGAGGCTCAGGCCTGACACCAGGCTGGGGCACCAAGACCCTGTCAGCCACACTGCTCAGAAAAAAAGGGAGAAAAAAAAGAAAGAAAAGATAAAATAAAATAATAAAAATATTATTAAAATTAAAAAATTTAAAAGTAATGAAAAAAAGAGAGCAACCAAACCAATAAACAAATCCACCAATGATAACAAGTGCTAAAAACTATACTAAGATAAACATAAACATCAGAAATAAGTCAGTCGCAGGCAGCAATCCCCAAGTGTACAGTTGCTCCCAAAGTCCACCGCCTCAATTTGGGATGATTCGTTGTCTCTTCAGGTATTCCACAGATGCAGGGTACCTCAGGTTGATTTTGGGGATTCAATCTCCTGCTCCTGAGGCTGCTGGGAGAGATTTCCCTTTCTCTTCTTCGTTCGCACAGCTCCTGGGCTTCAGCTTTGGATTTGGCCCCACCTCTGTCTATAGGTTGCCCTCAGGCTTCTTTTCCCACCCAGACAGGACGGGGTTAAAGCAGAGGTTAATTAGGGGCCTCTGGCTCACTCAGGCTGCGGGGAGCGAGGGGTATGGTAGTTAACTGGAATGTGGGGTTAGCCTGCAGTGGTAGAGGCTGGCGTCACATTGCAAAAGCCTGAGGCGTGCCGTGTGCTGTCCTGGGGAAATTGTCCCTGGATCACGGCACCCTGGCAATGGCGGGCTGCACAGGTTCCCAGGGGTGGGGGTATGGATAGTGATCTGTGCTTGCACACAGGATTCTTGGTGGCTGCAGCAGCAGTGTTAGAGTTTCATTCCTGTCTCTGGTGTCCGAGCTAATAGCCGCGGTTTGCGCCCATCTCTGGAGCTCGTTTAGGCGGCGCTCTGCCTTCTGTGGGCAGAGAGGGAAGGAATCTCCTCTCCTGGTGCACCCCAAAACAATGGTCTCTTGCCTCTTAGGCAGGTCTAGAGTTTTTACCCGACTGCCTCTCGGCTAGCTGTGGCGCACTAGCCCCCTTCGGGCTGTGTTCACACCGCCAACCCCAGTCCTCTCCCTGGGATCTGACCTCTGAAGCTGGAGCCTCAGCTCCCAGTCCCCGCCCACCCCAGCGGGTGAGCAGAGAAGCCTCTCAGGCTGCTGAGTGATGGTCGGCACTGATCCTCTGTGTGGGAATCTCTCCGCTTTGCCCTCCGCACCCCTGTTGCTGTGTTCTCCTCTGTGGCTCTGAAGCTTCCCACCCACTGTCTCCGCCAGTGAAGGGGCTTCCTAGTGTGTGGAAACCTTTCCTCCTTCACAGCTCCCTCCCACTGGTGCAGGTCCCGTCCCTATTCTTTTGTCTCTGTTTTTCCTTCTTCCTTTTGCCCTACCCAGGTACATGGGGATTTTCTTACCTTTTGGGAAGTCTGAGGTCTTCTGCCAGTGTTCAGTGGGTGTTCTGTAAGAGTTGTTCCACATGTAGATGTATTTTTGATGTATGTGTGGAGAGCAAGCTGAACTCCACATCTTACTCCTCCACCATCTTAGAATAATCTTCTTATTGTACTAAGATGGGCTATCTTCTCAGAAGGGTGCACCATCAGTGCATACCTTGGGCCGCAGAAGAAATGAGACAACTGTATGGTCTGTTTGAAGAGCTGTTCATAGACATCCTACAGGGCAGCTTTATACTCAAGGCACCATTTTCTGGGTCTGCTCATGAGTAGAAAGTGTTCAGTGTTTATAATCGTAAATCTAATAGCAGCAAGTAGGTAAAGTTGTAGAGAATAACAGAATTGGGTTGGAATAACAATTTCATCATCAATAATGTAACACTTCATCAGCATTTAAATTATTTGGTTTTTCTTTCTGTATTAGGTCATTATATTACCAAGTCCAAAATTGTACTCCTTGCTGTGTTACAGGCCAGTCAATCGAGAGATGAGGTGTTGGGGCAAGGAATAGTGAATTTATTTGGAAAGCCAGCAGACCGAGAACGTGGCAAACTAGTGTCTGAAAGAAACATCTTACCTGAGTTACAATTCAGGCTTCTTTTATACTGAAAGGGGAAGGGTTGTGGCTGGTTGTTGCAAACTTCTTCATGCCAGCCAGACTCCAAATGTGATCATCCTTTGTTGTTGCAGCTGTCCACATAGGTCTGGTCACGATGTTCCTATAAACTTCAACAAGACAAATGTTATTTTCCATTCTGCAACTTTTTATCTCTAGGAATGAAAAGTGTTACACCTTTAAAGGTCAAGCCTGGGAGGCACAGCCTGGAGAGTGGCCTATCATGTATATTTGAGGCTGTAGCTAACATTCTTTTACAAAGGTGTAGAGCCAGCTTGACTAAGCACAGGTAACAGAGCACAAAGGTTTGAGCTAAAGGAATAGATCCAACATGTGGTCAGATTTGTTCTTCTATGTTACATTTATGGATACCTACTACAGAGAGCTGTTTAGAAGGTTAAATAAAAAATATGAGTGCTTCAATCATATTGCCAGGTATATAGTAGGTGCTAAATAGATGCTGGTTTCTTTGCCCTATGTGTGGTCAAAAAAATTTTGTTATTTGATAAATTTCTGCTACTTAGCTATTTTTAAATTATTATCAGTTAATTGATAACACAAATATGGAATAAAAGTTAGGGTTACAGTTTGCTAGCCCAATAAGTCATAGAAGTGTTTGACAGAAAAATGAAGTATGAGGGGATATTATCATTCACCTGTGATTATGACTGTTTTAATCTTATTATAAAATAATTCTTTTAAAGTTAATGTGTAAGGGAAAATAATATATAGCTTTCTTCTGATTTAAAAAGTAACTTTCTTTGATAGAAACCTATTATGCTGTCCTTTGCTGATTTTGGTTCATAAAAATTTAGTGTAAAATTGGATTTTAGTGAAAATCTGATGGTGCAAATTTTTTTTTCCTCCTGGCATCCATGGGTAACTCCTATCTTCAAGTATGGTGTACAAAAATGAAGATGAAGTATATTTTACAGGAGAATAGATGTTTCATGACTAAATTGATGTGTGCTAGTAAATTCAATGTGGAACATTCTTTTCTTCATATAGTAGCAATTCAAGTGAAAGCATGTTAAATTTAGGGTCCTCTTAAACAACTCTTTCTCAGCACTCTTTCTGAATGATGAATACATCATTTCTAAAATTTATCTGAGGAATTTTATAGACTGAGAAGAGAAGGTTATTTTAGTATTTTTTATATTGTGCTCAAATCTCTTATTTATTGTTATTTCCAGTCAAAGAGCTTTTTGGTAACTGTTTCTATTGTAGAATGTGTTATTTAGAAAGAATTTAAAGAATGAATGAAAAAAATAGAGGAAATTTTATTTCAAAATTGTGCATTTTCATTGGTACCATCTGTAATTGAGAGACACTTTGGAAAGTTCTGTAGCAGTTCAGAAACCTCTGGCAGTTTCTTGTATTTTATCTGTCTTTACCCACAAGTGCAACAGGAGTGGGGTGACACATGGCTGACTGAGTTCCACAAGGACTTTTGCTGTTGTTGCTGTTTAAGAGATCATTCATACCCCATTCAACAATAATTCCTTTGACTATAACAATCATCTTTGCTAATCCATCTCAGCAGCCCATCCTACTGGTTTTTCTCTCCTAATTTCTGTTTGTATGTAGAGTTTTTTTCCCCCAACTTGATCACGAGATACTCTGTACAAAGTGTAGTCAGACTAATTTTTATATCCCTTTTGTATTTTTCTAGGATAACTTCAGTTTGTCCCTTAATGGAATATAAATTTAATCATTTGCTTTTGTCTATAGAAAACCAAACTATGTTAGTGATAAAGACATCTATGCTGGGAAGCAAGAGCTCAAGCAGGAGGTTAGCCTGTGAGAATATTTGATAATGATATAAATAGCCAGTGCCAACTTCATATTGTATTCTGGGGAAAACTTTTAATTTGGAAGGACCATATGAAAGTTGTGAGCTTAGACAAAGTCGTCTTGATAATTAATAGGTATGTATGTATCCACAGGGGCACCTCATATTTAAAGCTGAATAGAGTTTGTTCATGAGAGCATGTACGTATGTGTGTAAATGCATGCACATTGCAAGAAATCCAAATAGAGGTTATATGAAATGTAGAAAAAAGTTTGAAAAGAGGTTTTGGATGCAGACTCTGTGGTTTGAATATGTTTTAGGAGAACAAGTGCAAATGATCTATGATGTGACAACTTCAGGGGTGCTCCACTTTTGGTTCATCTGGATTTCTGAGTGATATGTTGGCCACAGGGTCTATATGAATAGGTCATTGTTAAGCTCTAGAGGAAAAATATGTCTCCAGTAAGAGGCTGGTTGATAATAGCCCCTCAAATGCATTACTCACATTACAGTCGTCTAACGTCACACACGGTGGATAAGCTCGATTGACTGACTCAACATTTATTCCAACTTTCTTAATGTGCCTTCTGTATGGCAGAGACTGGAAAGCTTAAGAGTACATTTCTCAGAGTTTCTTTTGAGCAGACGCCCCAGAAGTAATTTAAGTTCAGTCAATCAAATGCACTCATGAGAGGCTTGAATGCAGAACAGAGTTAAGTGAGGAGAGAGAGGGTCTGGAGGGGTCATGCATTTTCTTGGTGCAGGGCCAGTGCTTCCAGCAGCAGTTTCCTGATACTTGGAGCAGAGTTGAGGTGCTGTCTTCCTGCTTCCCAGCTTCCTGTCTGTAGTCGAGGTAGCAGTTTCCTTTGAGCCTTTATGCAGTGATGATCTGGGAATTGCTTCTAGAGACCCGGCCCAGAGCACTTGTAGACCATCTGTAAGCACCTCATTCTTGGTATTAAATTGCTTTCCTTTGCTGTAGCCCCAATGTCTTCTGTTGTCTACGCTGAACACTAACTGATACACAGATTCTTGATAATTCTTTTCTTTTCCTGTGACTCTTTTACATAAGGGCCAAATTAACAAAAAATAATCCTATATATATTCACTTCAGAGACACCGTTTATTGAAAATTAATCCTAGAGGTTTGGAGAGGAAGTTGGCATGAGGACAGTTTCACTCTTGGCTTTCCTGGGAACTGACTTTCAGAGCTAAGACCACATATTTCTGATATGAATAATCCATTTCCAAGAATAATTAAGGGCCATCTGTAGACTGGTAATAGGTACCTCAAATTTATCACTTTGTTGATAAACTTATTTATTATAGCTGAAAATTTTGTTAAATTTTATAGGAACAAATGGCTTATGAAGACTTGGTAGTCATTTCTAATCTTACAAAGCATTACAGGTGTTATAAGACACAAGGGGGTAATCTTTTAGACAAACGGAAAAGCTGCATTTTGGGTTTCTTTTTGCTGATATAATATGCTTTTCTGATTTAAGATGCATCCTTTTAAGTTGCTCTACACAGAGCTGGCAGTGCATAGATAAATATGTCTTTTTTTCTTTTGGCTTTTAATATACTTTAGATTTTAAAACAATTTTAGATTTACAGAAAATTTGTGAAGATGGGCCAGAGAATTCCCATATACTCCTTACTCAATTTCCCCTATTATTAACATTTTACATAACTATAGTATTTTGTATTAGTTACAATTAGCAAAGCAATACTAATACATTATTATAATCTAAGGTTTATACTTTAATTTTCCTTCATCTTTACCTGATGGTCTCTTTCTATTCGAGGATCCATCCAAGACACCACAGTTACATGTAGTCATTCTGTTTCCTTATGCTCCTATTTATAGATGACAGTTGCTCAGATTTTCCTTGTTTTTGATGACCTTGACAGTTTTGAGGAGTACTTGTCAGATATTTTGTAGAATGTCCCTCATTTGGAAATTGCCTGATGTTCTAATCTTGATTAACTGGGATTATTGGTTTGGTGAGGAAGACCACAAAGATGAAGTGCTGTTTTCATCACACTGAATCAAAGATACATTCTGTTAACCTTACTTAGAACTGTTGGTGTTGACCTTGATCATCTGGCTGAGGTAGTGTTTGTTAGGATTCTCTGCTATAAAGTTACTTTTTTCCCGCCCTTTTCATACTGGATGGAAGGAAGTCACTAGGCACAGCCCACGTTAAGGAGTGAGGAATTATACTCTTCTGCTTGAAAGTGGAATATCTACATAAATTATTTGGAATTCTTCTGCATGGGAGATTTGTCTATTCTCTCCATTAATTTGCCTATTTAAATCAGTATAGACTCATGGATTTTTTTTTATACTCAGGGTTGTAACTAATACTACTTATTTATTTTGTTGCTCAAATCGTTCCAGCCTTGACCATTGAGAGCTCTTTCAGTTGACCCTGTAGGCCCTTTGATATACCACCATTATTGTGGATTTTTTTAGCATGTCCTTTTTTTTGGCACTACAAAATACTTTAGCCTCTACTTATATATTTCCTGCCTCTTTCCTAGAATCAGCCATTTCTTCTAGGAGCTCTGGTTCATTTTAATGAAGAAGGGTATTCAAAAACCAAGATCTGGGTGCTAGATGTGTTTGTTGCTACTGAAGTGTGTTTGCTTCTAGGCCCTCTCTACTTATGGAGCAAAGAAATACAAGTATGTATATTAACCTATGTATTTACACATATCTATAAACATTTCTATATGAAATGAAATAATCTGTGTCTATATAAAGCTAAACATAAGTTCATACTGATGTCTTCAACTCATAATCCATTACCACATAGATCTTTCTAGTCTCCTTTTGCTTATCTATTATAGCCTTCCACTCTAACGGTAAGAAATTTGACTCCCACCATTAGCTATCCATTTATGTAATTGTGAACTTATAGTGTACATATATAGTGGCATCAGAATTCTTAACCTGTACTCCCATGGGAGACAACTTTGTCAACTACAGCACAGTGCATAGGTACAGTTTCTTTTACCTTTAGTCTTACAGATTACACTCATTTTTCAGTTACTTAGATTAGCACCTGTATTTTCACAAATATATGGTCATGTGTCCACAGCTATGTTATCTCAGAATAGTTTCTCTACTCTAAAAACAAAATTCTCTATGCTTTTCCTGATCAGCACTTCTCTTTCCACTGGCCCCCTGGACATATCATTGCTATAGTTTTGCCTTTTTCAGAATGTGATACAATTGGAACCATAGAGTATATAGCATATTCAGATGTAAAAATATGTATTTAAGATTCCTCCATGTCTTTTCATGGCTTGATAGCTCATTTCTTTTTATCTCTGAATATTATTACACTGTATGCATGTATCAGTCTGCTTATCCATTCACCTATTTAAAGACATCTTTGTTGCTTCCAGTTTTTGGCTATTGTGAATGAAGCTGCTATAAATATTCACATGCAGGTTTTTGTGTGAATTTTCAAATCAACTGGGTAAATGCCTAGAAGCCTGTTTGCTGGATCATATGGTAATACTATGTTTAGCTGTATAATAGACTATCAAACTGTCTTCCAAAGTGGCTGGAGAATTTTGTGTTCCCAACAGCACTGAATGAGAGTTTCTGTTGCTCCACATCCTCACTAGCATTTGCTATTGTCAGGACTTGGATTTTAGCCATTCTAATAGGTGTGTATTTCATTGTTACTTTAATTTGCAGTTCCTAATGTCAAATAATGATATCTTTCATATTCTTTTTTTGCCACCCTGTATATCTTCTTTGGTTAGGTGTCTGCTCAGATCTTTTGCTCAATTTCTAATTGGGTTGTTTCTTTACTTACTGTTGAACTTCAACTGTATTTTATATATTTTGGATGTAAATCCTTTATCAGATACATATTTTTCAGATATTTTTGCCCAATCTGTGCCCAATCTGCTTCTTTTAACAGTGTATTTTGCAGAGCAGAAGTTCTAAATTTTAATTTTAATAAAGTCTAATTTTATCTTTCATGAAGGCATTTTTGGTGGTGTATGTAAAAGCTCTTCGTAAAACCCAAGCCTAGGGCTTCCCTGGTGGTGCAGTGGTTAGGAGTCTGCCTGACAGTGCAGGGGACATGGGTTCGAGCCCTGGTCCGGGAAGATCCCACATGCCGCGACAACTAAGCCCATGGGCCATAATTACTGAGCCTGTGCTCTAGAGCCCACGAGCCACAAACTGAAGCCCGTGCACCTAGAGCCCGAGCTGCACAACGAAGAGTAGCCCCCACTTGACGCAACTAGAGAAAGCCACGCAGCAACAAAGACCCAATGCAGACAAAAATAAATAATAAACAAATTTTTTAAAAAAACAAAAAAACCCAAGCCTAGAATTTATTCTATGTTATTGTCTAGAAGTTTCATAGTATGTTTTATATTTTAGATCTATGTTCCATTTTAATTTTTGTGAAAGTTCTGTCTGGATTCATTTTTTTTGCATATGGATATCCAACTGTTTATTGAAGAGATTATCCTTTCTCCTTTGAATTGTTTTTGTTCCTTCATCAGAGTTCAATTGACTATATTTATTTGGGTCTCTTTCTGGTTTCTGTGTTCTGTTGCATTGATCTATATGCTTGTACTTTCACCAGAACTGCACAGTCTTGATCACTGTAGCTGTATAGTAAGTCTTGAAGTCAGGTCTCCTACTTTATTCTTTTTTTTTTTTTTTTTTTTTTTTTTTTTTTTTTTTTTTGTTTTTCGGGGCCCCCCCGGCTCCGGACGCGCAGGCTCAGCGGCCATGGCTCACGGGCCCAGCCGCTCCGCGGCACGCGGGATCCTCCCGAAACGGGGCACGAACCCGCGTCTCCTGCATCGGCAGGCGGACTCTCAAGCACTGCGCCACCAGGGAAGCCCTCCTACTTTATTCTTTATCAGTATTGTGTTGGCCATTCTAGGATTTTGCCTTCTCATGTAAATTTTAGAATTAATTTTTCACTATCCACAAAATAGCTTACTATAATTTTGATTGGAATTGCACTGAATCTATAGATCAAGTTGGAAAGAACTGACATCTTAACAATGAGTCTTCCAATAGGATAAAGAATACTTCTCCATATATTCATATCTGATTTCTTTCATCAGAATTTTACAGTTTTCCTCATATAGATTTTATACTTTGTTAGATTTTTTTCTTATTTAACTATTTTAGTGGTTGTAAATATTTTTTAAGATTTAATATTCCCATTGTTTACTGCTTATATATAGTAAAGCAACTGACTCTTGTCTATTAACGTTGTATCTCCCAACTTTGCAATAATCACTTATTTGTTCCAGAGTTTTTTGGTTTTGCTTTGTTTTTGTTAATTCTATGGGATTTTCTATAAAGACATCCATGTCGTCTGCAAACAAAGACAGTTTTCTTCCTTTCCAATCTGTATACCTTTTATTTCTTTCTCTCAGTGTGCTATCTAGGACTTCCAGCATGATGTTGAATAAGAGTGCTGAGAGAGGACATCCTTTCCTCATTCTCAGTCTTAGGGGAAGCATCCAATTTCTCACCATTAAATATGATTTTGGGTGTAGTTTTTGTAAATGGACTTTATCAAGTTGAAGAAGTTCCTCTCTATTCCTAGCTTGCTGAGAATTTCTTTTTATCATGAATAAGTGTTGAATTTTGTCAAATATTTTTCCCCCATTAGTCTATACAATCATATGATTTTTCTTCTTTAGCCTGTTGATGTGATAGATTACGTTAATTGATTTTCAAGTGTTGGACGAGTCTAGCATAACTGCAATAAGTTCTACTTGGTCATGGTGTATAATTCTTTGAATACATTGTTGAATTTGATTTGCTAGTACTTTGTTGAGAATTTTTGCATCTATGTTCTTGAGAGAGATTGGTCTGTAGTTTTCTTATAGTGTCTTTGGCTTTGGTATTAGGGTAATGCTGGCCTTATAAAATGAATTAGGAGGTGTTTCCTCTTGCTACTATTTTCTGGGAGGGTTTGTGCAGAATTGATATCATTCTTCCTTAAACGTTTAGTATTTACCATTAAAGCCATCAAGTTAAGCACTATAAAACTTAGTGCTTTATATTTTGGAAAGTTTTAATTGTTGATTTAATTTCTTTAATATATATGTAAGCCTATTCAGAGTAAGCCTATTAGAGTATCTGTTTTTCTTTGTGTGAGTTTTGGTAGTGTTAGTCTTTAATGGAAGTAGTCCTTTTAATATAACTTGTCAAATCTGTGGGCATACAGTTGTTGACAGTTTTCTTTTATTGTCATTTCAATGTTCATAGGATCACTAATGATGACTTCTACTTTATTTTTGATATTAGAACCTGTGTTTTATCTCTCTTATTCCTGGTTAGCCTGATTACAGGTTTATCTATTTTGTTGATAGTTTTAAAAATGAGATGTTGCTTTCATTGATTTTCTCTGTTGTTTTCTTATTTAAATTTTATTGATTTCTGTTCTAATTTTTATTTTTTTCTTTTCCTTGTTTGGCTTAAATTGCTCTTCTTTCTCTAGTTTCCTATGGTAGGAGGTTAGATTATTGATTTCATATCTTTTTTCTTTTCTAAAATGCACATTTAATGCTATAAAATTTCCTCTATGTCCTGCTTTCACTGTATCTCACAAATTTAATGAGTTACATTTCATTTTTATTGAGTTCAAAATATTTTAGAATTTCTCTTGATACTTCTTGACTCTTTTGCTATCGAGAAGTTATTTGTATTTTTAATGTAAAAGAAAATAAAATTTTTCCCCAGGTTAGTCTCTCTGACTTTATTACTAGAATCAAGCCCACCAGAAAGTGGACCTAGAGTGTATTAATGTAAACAAAATGAACATTTAAGAAGATTGACAAAGCAGATCTATCTTTTTATCAGACCTAAGGTTAATCATGGTTAATATTCTCCAGAAATTTATGTTAATAATTTGTTTTGAATGAATGAATGTTTCAAGTTATATTTTACAATAGCTGATTGCTTTTCATTCTTTTTCTTCTGGGTAAGGATAAAAACCTAGTCAACATTTTAATCAAGCAATTGAATAATGTAACTGACCAAGTAAAATGACAACCATGATCAATTGACTTTGTAACACTGAAGACTGTATAACATAAAAAGAATTTAGAAATCACTGAAAAAAAAATATTAATGCCACTGAAAAATGGTATATTCTGAATTTTCTAAGAATAAGAAAATGTGCCTGGTCTCAGTATATCACAGGAAAAGTAAATTTTATTAATTTCAATTCTCACTGGATTTATCTCAAACCTATAGTTCTAGGTAAAAGAGATAACATTTAGGGAGAGTCTGATCACCTGGGTGGAAGATTCTACCCAGTTGAGAGTACTGATCCTATGTTCTTGTTGCATGTAAACGCTGCGTGATACTACCTTTTTCCAAGAACACTGAAGCAGTCTAGTGTAATGATAGTGCTGGATTTCCTTACCACATGTATCTGAAAGTTAGAGTGGCTTCCCCTCCATGGTATATTTCAGTGGTGAGCATCTAGCTTGCCAATGCTTTTGCTGCTGGCCAATTGGAGAAAAAAACCTCCCATTTTATCATCTACTGTCCTTCAGAGAGAGTGTAGTAGATGATGGGGTTCCTGATGCTGAAGGGTCCAACATCCATTGTCATGATTAGGCAAAGAATAATTACACTCCATAGACAGAAACATGTGAACTTGCAGCAGAGAAAGTAAACCAAATAAAAAGGACAAATGCCTCTATAGAACACAGAACTAATGGGACAATTTTTTATTCCAGTTTTACTGAGGTATAATTGACATACAGCACTGTATTAGTTTAAGTTATATAGCATAATGAATTTACTTACAGATACAAAATTTATATATAGATTGAAAATTAAAGAAATAGAAAATATTTTCCTTGTGATGAGAACTCTTAGGATTTACTGTCTTAACAACTTTAATATGTAACATACAGCAGTGTTCATTACATTTATCATGTTGTAGATTATGTCCCTAGTACTTATTTATCTTTATACCTGGAAGTTTGTACCTTTTGACTGCCTTCATCCAATTCCCCATCCCCCCAACCCACCTCTGGTAAACATATATCTGATTTCTTTTTCTATGAGTTTGTTTGTTTTTGAAGTATAATTGACCTACAACACTGTTAGATCCTGTTATACAACATAGTGATTTGATATTTCTATACATTTCAAAATGATCACCATGATAAGCCATCAAGTGATCGTTGAGCCATCAGTGATCAGTAAAATAGATAAACCTGTAATCAGGCTAACCATGATAAGTCTAGTTGCAATATGTCACCATACGAAGATTTTACATAGTTATGGGCTATATTCCCCACACTATACATTTTATACCCATGACTCATTTATTTTGTGTTGGAAGTTTGTACCTCTTAATCTACCTCACCTATTTCTTTCCTCCCTCACCTTTCCCCTCTAGCAACCACCTATTTATTCTCTTTATCTATAACTGTTTGTTTTGTTGTTTTTGTTCATTTGTTTTTTGGATTCCACATATAAGTGAAACAATACAGTATTTGTCTTTCTCTGTCTGACTTATTTTACTTACCATAATATACTCTTGGTCCATCCATGTTTTCACAAATGGCAAGATTTCATTCTTTCTTATGGCTAATACTCCATTATATATATGCCACTTTTCATGTATGGATGGGCACTTAGGTTACTTCCATATCTTGACTATTGTAAATAATACTGCAGTGAACATATATATCTTTTCTAATTAGGTTTTTTTTTTTATTTGAGTAAATAACCAGGAGTGGAATTGCTGGATCATATGGTAGCTCTAAATTTAATTTTTTGAGAAATCTCCATACGTTTTTCCATAGTGGAAAAGAGTGGTGTTGGTCGTAACTTTTTTTTTTATTTCTGATTTTACTGATTTGGGCCCTCCTTTTTATTTTTCTTCATGAGTCTGGCAGAAGGTTTATCAATTTTGTTTATCTTTTTGAAGAACCAGATCTTAGTTTCTTTGATCTTTTCTGTAGTTATTTCAGTCTCTATTTCATTTATTTCTGCTCTAATCTTTGTGATTTCTTTCCTTCTACTAACTCTGGGTCTTGTTTGTTCTTCTTTTTCTAGTTTTTTTTCTAGGTATAAGATTAGGTTGTTTGAGATTTTTCTTGTTTCCTGAGGTAGGCTTGCATTTCTGTAAACTTCCCTCTTAGAACTGCTATTGCTGTGTCCCATGGATTTTAGATCATTGTGTTTTCATTTTTATTTGTCTCCAGGTATTTGTTGGTTTCTTCTTTGATTTCTTTAGTGATCCACTGGTTGTTTAGTAGCATATTGTTTATCCTACATGTGTTTGTGGTTTTTTGCATTTTCCTTTCTTGGAGTTGATTTCTAGTCTCAGTGTCATGGTCAAAAAAGATGCTTGATATGATTTCCATTTTCTTCAATTTACTTGTTTTGTCCTAGGATGTGATCTATCCTGGAGAATGTTCCATGTGCACTTGAAAACAATGTGTATTCTTCTGCTTTTGGATGGAATGTTCTGTATATATGTCCATTCAGTCCCTCTGATCTAATGTATAATTTAAAGCTGGTGTTTCCTTACTGATTTTCTGTCTGGATAATCTGTCCATTGATGTAAGTGGGGTGTTGAAGTCCCCTACTATTACTTTGTAACTGTCAGTTTCTTTCTTTACGTCTGTTAGTATTTGCTTTATGTATTTAGGTGCACCTATGTTGGGTGCATATATATTTATAATTGTTACATCTTCTTCGTGGATTGTCCTTGCTCATTATATCATGTACTTCTTCATCTCTTAAAGTCTATTTTGTCTGATAAAAGAATTGCTACCTCTGCTTGCTTTCAACTTCCATTTGAATGCAATACCTTTTTCCATGCCCTCACTTTCAGTCCATGTGTGTCTTTAGATCTGAAATGTATCTCTTGTACACAGTATATATTTTTGTATTCATTCAGCCACTCTGTGCCTTTTGATTGGGGCATTTAATCCATTTAAATTTAAAGTAATTATTGATAGGTGTGTACTTATTGCCAATTTGTTCATTGTTTTAGGGTTGTTTTTGTAGTTCTTTTTTGTTCTTTTTTTCTTCTTTTGCTTTCTTTCCTTGAAAATTGATGACTATCTTTAAAACTGTTTGGATTCATTTACCTTTTTGTGTGTATATCTATTATAGATTTTTGGTTTATGGTTACCATGAGGTTTATATATAGCAATCTATCTCTTTATCTATACCTCTGTATAGCAATGTGTGTGTGTGTGATTATTTTAAGTTGCTGATCTCTCAAGTTCAAATGCATTTTAACAACCCTACATTTTTACTCCACTCCCTCTGCAATGACTGTTTTTTTTTTTTTTTTTTTTTTTTTTTTTT
>NW_006788075.1:451310-458705 GCF_000442215.2 Lipotes vexillifer
TGGAACACAGGCTCCGGACTCACAGGCTCAGCAGCCATGGCTCACGGGCCCAGCCACTCTGCGGCACGTGGGATCCTCCTGGACTGGGGCATGAACCCATGTCCCCTGCATTGGCAGGCGGACTCTCAACCACTGTGCCACCAGGGAAGCCTTGCAATGACTGTTTTTGACATCATATTTGACATGTTTTGTTCTGTGCATCCCTTAACTACTTATTGCAGACATAGATGATTTTATTCCTTTTGTCTTTTTTTTTTTTAAATACAACAGTCTTTTTTTTGAATTTTACTTTATTTTTTATACAGCAGGTTCTTATTATCTATTTTATACATATTAGTGTATATATGTGAATCCCATCTCCCAATTCATCCCACCCCCCCGCTACCATATTCCCGCCTTGGTGTCCATACATTTGTTCTCTACAACTGTGTCTCTATTCCTGCCTCGCAAACCAATTCATCTGTACCATTTTTCTAGATTCCACATGTATGTGTTAATATATGATATTTGTTTTTCTCTTTCTGACTTACTTCACTCTGTATGACAGTCTCTAGGTCCATCCACGTCTCTACAAATGATCCAATTTCATTCCTTTTTTATGGCTGAGTAATATTCCATTGTATATATGTACCCCTCTTCTTTATCCATTCATCTGTCGATGGGCATTTAGGTTGCTTCCATGACCTGGCTATTGTAAATAGTGCTGCAATGAACATTGAGGTGCATGTGCCTTTTTGAATTATGGTTTTCTCTGGGTATATGGCCAGTAGTGGGATTGCTGGGTCAAATGGTAATTCTATTTTTAGTTTTTTAAGGAACCTCCATACTGTTCTCCATAGTGGCTATATCAATTTACATTCCCACTAACAGTGCAAGAGGGTTCCCTTTTCTCCACGCCCTCTCCAGCATTTGTTGTTTGTAGATTTTCTGATGATGCCCATTCTAACTGGTGTGAGGCGATACCTCATTGGAGTTTTGATTTGCAGTTCTCTGATAGTTAGTGATGTTGAGCAGCTTTTCATGTGCCTCTTGGCCATCTGTATGTGTTCTTTAGAGAGATGTCTTTTTTGTTTTGTTTTGTTTTTTTGTGGTACGTGGGCCTCTCACTGTTGTGGCCTCTCCCGTTGCAGAGCACAGGCTCTGGACCCGCAGGCTCAGTGGCCATGGCTCACGGGCCCAGCTGCTCCGCAGCATGTGGGATCTTCCCGGACCTGGGCACGAACCCTTGCCCCCTGCATCGGCAGGCGGACTCTCAACCACGTGTGCCACCAGGGAAGCCCAGAGAGATGTCTTTTTATGTCGTCTGCCCATTTTTTGATTGGGTTCTGTTTTTTTAATATTGAGCTGCACGAGCTGTTTATATATTTTGGAGATTAATCCTTTGTCCGTTGATTCATTGGCAAATATTTTCTCCCATTCTGAGGGCTGTCATTTCATTTTGTTTATTGTTTCCTTTGCTGTGCAAAAGCTTTTAAGTTTCATTAGGTCCCATTTGTTTGTTTTTATTTCAGTTACTCTAGGAGGGGGGGTCAAAAAAGATCTTGCTGTGATTTATGTCAAAGAGTGTTCTTCCTATGTTTTCCTCTAAGAGTTTAATAGTGTCCAGTCTTACCTTTAGGTTTTTAATTCATTTTGAGTTTAGTTTTGTGTATGGTGTCAGGGAGTGTTCTAATTTTATTCTTTTACATGTAGCTGTCCAGTTTTCTCAGCACCACTTATTGAAGAGACTGTCTTTTCTCCATTGTATGTCCTTGCCTCTTTTGTCATAGATTCGTTGACCATAGGTGCGTGGGTTTACCTCTGGGCTTTCTACCCTGTTCTGTTAATCTATATGTGTGTTTTTGTGCCAGTACCATATTGTCTTGATTATTGTAGCTTTGTAGTATAGTCTGAAGTCAGGGAGTCTGATTCCTCCAGCTCCATTTTTTTCCCTGAAGACTGATTTGGTTATCAGGGTGTTCTGTGTTTCCATACTAATTGTGAAATTTTTTGTTCTAGTTATGTAAAAAGCGCCATTGGTAATTTGATAGGGATTGCATTGAATCTGTAGATGGCTTTAGGTAGTATAGTCATTTTCACAATATTGATTCTTCCAATCCAAAAACATGGTATATCTCTCCTTCTGTTTTTGTCATCTTTGATTTCTTTTATCAGTGTCTTATAGTTTTCTGAGTACAGGTCTTTTACCTCCTTAGGTAGGTGTATTCCTAGATATTTTATTCTTTTTGTTGCAGTGATGAATGGGATTGTTTTCTTAATTTGTCTTTTTGATCTTTCATTGTTAGTGTATAGGGATGCAAGAGATTTCTGTGCATTAATTTTGTGTCCTGCACTTTTACCAAATTCATTGGTTAGCTCTAGTAGTCTTCTGGTGGCATCTTTATGATTCTCTATGTATAGTATCATGTCATCTGCAAACAGTGACAGTTTTATTTCTTCCTTTCCAATTTGGATTCCTTTTATTTCTTTTTCTTCTCTGATTGCCATGGCTAAAACTTCCAAAACTATGTTGAATAATAGTGGTGAGAGTGGGCTTCCTTGTTTTGTTCCTGATTTAGAGGAAATGCTTTCAGTTTTTCACCATTGAGAATGATGTTTGCTGTGGGTTTGTCATATGTGGCCTTTATTATGTTGAGGTAGGTTCCATCTATGCTCCCTTTCTGGAGAATTTTTTTACCATAAATGGGTGTTGAATTTTGTCATAAGCTTTTTCTGCATCTATTGACATGATCATGTGGTTTTATTCTTCAATTTGTTAATACGGTGTATCGCATTGATTGATTTGCATATGTTGAAGAATCCTTGCATTCCTGGGATAAACCCCTCTTGATCATGGTATATGATCCTTTTTTTTTTTGGTACACGGGCCTCTCACCACTGCAGCCTCTCCCATTGCAGAGCACAGGCTCCCGACGCACAGGCTCAGCAGCCACGGTTCACGGGCCCAGCCGCTCCGCGGTATGCGGGATCCTCCCAGACCGGGGCACGAACCTGTGTCCCCTGCATCGGCAGGCGGACTCCCAACCACTGCACCACAAAGGAAGCCTGGTGTATGATCCTTTTAATGTGTTGTTGGATTCTGTTTGCTAGTATTTTGTTGAGGATTTTTGCATCTATATTCATCAGTGATATTGGTTGGTAATTTTCTTTTTTGTAGTATCTCTGTCTGGTTTTGGTATCAGGGTGATGGTGGCCTCATAGATGAGTTTGGGAGTGTTCCTTCCTCTGCAATGTTTTGGAAGAGTTTGAGAAGGATGGGTGTTAGCTCTTCTCTAAATGTTTAATAGAATTCACCTGTGACACCAACTGGTCCTGGACTTTTGTTTGTTGGACGATTTTTAATCACAGTTTCAATTTCAGTACTTGTGATTGGTCTGTTCATATTTTCTTTTTCTTCCTGGTTCAGTCTTGGAAGGTTACACTTTCTAAGAAAGTGTCTGTTCCTTCCAGGTTGTCCATTTTATTGGCATAGAGTTGCTTGTAGTGGTCTCTTATGATGCTTTGTATTTTTGTGGTGTCCATTGTAACTTCTCCTTTCTTATTTCTAATTTTATTGATTTGAGTCCTCTCCCTGTTTTTCTTGATGAATCTGCCTAAAGGTTTATCAGTTTTGTTTATCTTCTCAAAGAATCAGCTTTTAGTTTTATTGGTCTTTGCTGTTGTTTTCTTTGTTTCTATTTCATTTATTTCTGCTCTGATCTTTATGATTTCTTTCCTTCTACTAACTTTGCATTTTGTTTGTTCTTCTCCCTGTAGGTGTAAGCTTAGATTGCTTATTTGAGATTTTTCTTGTTTCTTGATGTAGGATTGTATTGCTATAAAGTTCCATCTTAGAACTGCTTTTGCTGCATTCCATAGGTTTTGGATTGTCGTGTTCTCATTGTCATTTATCTCTAGGTATTTTTTGATTTCCTCTTTGATTTCTTCAGTGATCTACTGGTTATTTAGTAACCTATTGTTTATCCTCCATGTGTTTGTTTTTTTACATTTTTCTTCCCAGTAATTGATTTCTAATCTCATAGAGTTGTGGTAGGAAAAGATGCTTGATATGATTTCAATTTTCTTAAATGTGCCGAGGCTTGATTTGTGACCCAAGATGTGATCTATCCTGGAGAATGTTCCATGTGCCCTTGAGAAGAAAGTGTAATCTGCTGTTTTCGGATGGAATGTCCTATAAATATCAATTAAATCTATGTGGTCTGTTGTGTCATTTAAAGCTTGTGTTTTCTTATTAATTTTCTGTCTGGATGATCTGTCCATTGGTGTTAGTGAGGTGTTAAAGTTCCGCACTATTATTTTGTTACTGTCGATTTACTGTCTTTTATAAGCTGTTAGCATCTGCCTTATGTATTGAGGTGCTCCTACGTTGGGTGCATATATATTTATAATTGTTATATCTTCTTCTTGGATTGATTCCTTGATCATTATGTAGTGTCCTTCCTTGTCTCTTGTAACATTCTTTATTTTAAAGTCTATTTTATCTGATATGAGTATTGCTACTCCAACTTTCTTTTGATTTCCATTTGCATGGAATATCTTTTTCCATACCCTCACTTTCAGTCTGTATGTGTCCCTAGGTCTGATATGGGTCCCTTGTAGACAGCATATATATGGGACTTGTTTTTGTATCCATTCAGTGAGCCTGTGTCTTTTGGTTGGAGCATTTAATCCATTCATGTTTAAGGTAACTATCAATATGTATGTTCCTGTGACCATTTTCTTAATTGTTTTGGGTTTGTTTTTGTAGGTCCTTTTCTTCTGTTGTGTTTCCCACTTAGAGAAGTTCCTTTAGCATTTGTTGTGGAGTTGGTTTGGTGGTGCTGAACTCTCTTAGTTTTTGCTTGTATGTAACGCTTTTGATTTCTCTGTCAAATCTGAATGAGATCCTTGCTGGGTGGAGTAATCTTGGTTGTAGGTTCTTCCCTTTCATCACTTTAAATATATTGTGCCACTCCCTTCTGGCTTGTAGAGTTCTGAGAAATCAGCTGTTAATCTTTTGGGAGTTCCCTTGTATGTTATTTGTGTATTTTTCCCTTGTTGCTTTTAATAATTTTTCTTTGCCTTTAATTTTTGTCAGTTTGATTACTGTGTGTCTCAGTGTGTTTCTCCTTGGGTTTATCCTGCATGGGACTCTCTGCCCTTCCTGGACTTGGGTGGCTATTTCCTTTTCTAAGTTAGGGAAGTTTTCGAGTACAATCTCTTCAGATATTTTCTTGGGTTCTTTCTCTCTCTCTTCTCCTTCTGGGACCCCTATAATGTGAATGTTGGTGCATTTAATGTTTTCCCAGAGGTCTCTTAGGCTGTCTTCATTTCTTTTTATTCTTTTTTCTTTATTGTGTTCCATGGCAGTGAATTCCACATTGTGTCTTCCAGGTCACTTATCCGTTCTTCTGCCTCAGTTATTCTGCTATTGATTCCTTCTAGTGTATTTTTGATTTCAGTTATTGTTCATCTCTGTTTGTTTGTTCTTTAATTCTTCTAGGTCTTTGTTAACCATTCTTGTATCTTCTCGATCTTTGCCTCCATACTTTCTCCAACGTCCTGGATCATCATCACTATCATTATTCTGAATTCTTTTACTGGAAGGTTGCCTATCTCCACTTCGTTTAGTTGCTTTTCTGGGGTTTTGTCTTGTTCCTTCATCTGGTACATAGTTCTCTGCCTTTTCATTTTGTCTGTCTTTCTATGAATGTGGTTTTCATTCTGCAGGCTGCAGAATTGTAGTTCTTCTTGCTTGTGCTGTCTGCCCTCTGGTGGATGAGGCTATCTAAGAGGGTTGTGCAAGCTTCCTGATGGGAGCGACTGGTGGTGGGTAAAGCTGGGTGTTGCTCTGGTGGACAGAGCTCAGTAAAACTTTAATCTACTTGTCTGATGATGGGTGGGACTGGGTTCCCTCCCTGTTGGTCGTTTGGCTTGAGGCGAGCCACCACTCGAGCCTGCCTGCTCTTTGGTGGGGCTAATGGTGGATTCTTGGAGGGCTCATGACAAGGAGTACTTCCCAGAACTTCTGCTGCCAGTGTCCCTGTCCCCGCAGTGAGCCACAGCCACCTGCTGCCTCTGCAGGAGACTCCTCTAACACTAGCAGGTATGTCTGTTTTTGTCTCCTATAGGGTCACTGCTCCTTCCCCTGTGTCCTGATGTGCACACTACTTTCTGTGTGCCCTCCAAGAGTGAAGTCTCTGTTTCCCCCAATCCTGTTGAAGTCCTGCAGTCAAATACTGCTAGCCTTCGAAGTCTGAGGAGGAATTCCTCCTCCTGTTGCTGGACCCCCAGGTTGGGAAGCCTGACATGGGGCTCAGAACCTTCACTTCACTCCAGTGGGTGGACTTCTGTGGTATAGGCATTCTCCGGTTTGTGAGTCACCCACCCAGCAGTGATGGGATTTGATTTTATTGTGATTGTGCCCCTCCTACCCTCTCATTGTGGCTTCTCCTTTGTCTTTGGATGTGGGGTATCTTTTTTAGTGAGTTCCAGTGTCTTCCTGTCAATGATTGTTCAGCAGTTAGTTGTGGTTCTGGTGCTCTCATAAGAGGGAGTGAGTGCACGTCCTTTTACTCTGCCATCTTCGGAAGTCACCCCACTCCTTTGTCTTTTAACCTTCCTACTAGCTTTGTACATGGCTGATTAACTACCTTTACTGAATATTTGCTTTACCAATGATATTTTTCCTTTCATAATTTTAATTTTTCTAGTTTTGGCCTTTTTCACTTAGAGAAGTCCTTTTGACATTTATTGTAAAGCTGGTTTGCTGGTGGTGAATTCTTTTAAGTTTTGCTTGTCTTTAAAACTTTTGATCTCTCCATCAAATCTAAATGAAAACCTTTCCAGGTAGAATATTCTTGGTTGTAGTTTTTCCCTTTCATCACTTTAAATATATTGTGCCAGTCCCTTCTGGCCTGCAGGATTTCTGCTGAAAAGTCAGCTGATAACTTTATGGTTGTTTCCTTGTATGTAACTTGCTGCTTTTCTCTTGCCACTTTAATATTCTCTCTTTATCTTTAATATTTGCCATTTTAGTTATAATGTGTCTTGGTGTGGAGCTCCTTATGTTGATTCTGTTTGGGACTTTCTGTGCATCCTGGACCTGGATGTCTGCTCCTTTCCCTAGTTAGGGAAGTTTTCAGTTATTATGTCTTCAGATATATTCTATGTGCCTTTATTTCTCTGTTCTCTTTCTGGGACACCTATAATGTGAATATTAGTACACTTGATGTTGTCTCACAGGTCTTTTAAAGAGCCCTTATTTCTTTTTATTCTTTTTTCTTATATTCAGCTTTAGTGCTTTCCACTGATTTGTCTTCTCACTCACTGATCTGTTCCTTTGTATCATCTAATCTACTTTTGATTCCTCCTAGTGTATTTTTTTTTTTTTTTTTTTTTTTTTTTTTTTTTGGT
>NW_006788075.1:458749-466858 GCF_000442215.2 Lipotes vexillifer
CGGCACGTGGGATCTTCCCAGACCGGGACACGAACCCGTATCCCCTGCATCGGCAGGCGGACTCCCAACCACTGCGCCACCACCTCCTAGTGTATTTTTAATTTCAGTTATTCTTCATCTCTGTTTGGTTCTTTTTTTTATAGTTTCTGTGTGTTAAAAGCTTCTGACTTCTCAGTCTGTTCGTCCAATCTTCTCCCAAGTTCTTTGTACATCTTTTTGATCATTACCTTTATGAACTCTTTATCAGATAGATTGCCTGTCTCCACTTAGATTTTCCTCTGTAGTTTTATCTTGTTTCTTTGTTTTGAAAATATTCCTCTGTTGCCTCATTTTGCCTAATTTTCTATTTTTATTTCTATGTATTTGGTAAGTTGGTTATATTTCCCACCTTTGCAGTGGCCTTTTGTAGGAGATGTTCTATGCATTACAGCAGCACACTCCCCTCTGGTCACTAGAGCTATATTCTCTAGGGGTTCCCCCTGTGTGGGCTGTGTGGGTCCTTCTATTGTGGCAGACTACTCTGGGCAGTCTGGTAGGTGTAGCTGGCCCCTGTCCAGTTGTTTGCCAGTCCCTGTCTTGTGTGTAGGCTTCTGGCTGCTGGTGGGCAGGGCCAGGCCATGAAGTAGCTGATTGCTGAGACCCCAGGGGTTCCAGGGCTAGTCCTGGCCCACTGGTGGGCAGAGCCAGGTCCCAGGATCTCTGGTTGCAGAGCCCTGGGTGTCCTGGCACTGGTGTTGACCTGGTGGTAGGCAGGGTCATTTTCTGACACAGCTGGCTGTAGGGTGCAGGTTGTCCCAAAGCTTATGTTGCACCGATGGTGTGTGGGGCTGGGTTCTGGTGCTAATAAGTTAGAGAAAGGGTTCCCAAGTGGCACTTGCCAGCACCAATGTCCTCATTTTATAATGAGCTCCCCAAAATGGCTACCACTAGTATCTGTGTCCCCAGGGTGAGCTCCAGTTGCCTCCTGCATCTCCAGGAGGCTCTCCAAGTAGGTGTTTCTGACCCAGGATCCTTTCAAATTACTGCTTCTCTCCTGAGTCCCAGAGCATGTGAGATTTTATGTGCAGCTTTAAGTGTGGTGTCTCCATTTCCTACAGCCATATGGCTCTCCTGGAATTAAGTCTTGCTGGCCTTCAAAGACAAACATTCTGTGGGCTCATCTTCCTGGTGGAGGACTGGAGGCTGGGGAGCATGATGGGGAGCTCAAACCCCTTGCTCCTTGAGGAGAACCTCTGCAATTGTAATTATCCTCCCATTTGTGGGTTGCCTACCCAGTGGTATGGGTCTTAATTATACTGTGTTTCTGTTCCTCATACCCATCTTACTGTGGTTCCTTCTTTATATCTTTAGTTGTATAAGATTTTTTCTGATAGTCTTCTGGTCTTATCAGTCGTTGCCCTGTAAATATTTGTAATTTTGGTGTTCTGGGGGCGGAGGTGAGCTCAGAGTTTTCTTACTCTGCCATCTTGGCCACCCCCTTTGGGGAAACATATTCACTTAAGAGTCCTATATACTTTTAAGATACTATGATAAGAGACCATAAAGGCATTTTGGGCAGAAAACCTGATTTCAACATTTTAAATAGTAACAGAGGAATCAAAAAATAAAGATGACAGCCAGGTTCATTTTCTGGAATAAGAAATGTAAAATCTTAACAAAGTACACAAGTACAAGGAAATAAAATTGTGATTATATTGATTTAAAAAAAGAATGATCTAGAAGAACATATATTCCAATGGTAAGGTTGTCATAAGGAGAAACAGATTATATGGAAACATGTTGGTCAAGCTTCTTCCTGCAAACAACAGAATTCACTCTGGCTAGCTGAAGTAAGAGCAGTTATTAAAACATTTGGCAGAATCTGTGCAGTATGGCTGGAGAGCTAGCCTGTGAAGCTATGGGGGTAAACATAGTGCCCGAGGAAAACTTGGGAGCTTCTCTAACAAAAATGTAACTGCATTAACCACTGGCAACTTTGCCACTCATGACCATTTTCTGAAGCTCCACAGCTAAGCATCATGCTTAAACACAAAGGGGCTTCTGTGGTACAAATGGCACCACTACTTAAGACTGGGAGTAAAAGAATCTCTGCCTTACTATGCCCTGAGAATGTGAGGTCTCTAATACCATGTCTGCCAGATCAGTTCCCTCTCTGAATATTTTGGTTTCTAACTTGGAGGGTGGAAATCGCACTGTGAAGAATTACCAATATTCAGTGATAGTGTTACAAGATGTTAAACAGCTACAAGTGACCAATATCTACTGGAAGGTAAAATATTACAAAAAAATGGAAGAGCTTATTTGAGATTAAAAGAAATTTTAGATTGAAGGTGTATGTCACATCCCAGAAAGGATTAATTCAAAAGACATAGACACAACCATACAGAGATATAATTCTTTTGCTTCATTGCCAGTTATATCATGCCCTGTAAGTTGTGAGTGTGGGGTCATAATATCCTTTTTGTAGACCCATAAATAATCCCCCCATTTTTTATCCTCATTTCTGCTTACTTGTATGTTTCTCCCTCTCTCGCTGACTTGTTGGTTCTGAGTTTCCACCTTCTGTGGGTCACTTTCCAGACCTTGGCTCATTTTCCAGACTAACTTCTGCTCTGCCTTGGTGGTCAGTATGCAGTCATTCACTTTTTATATTCATTAAAATCACTTTTGATCTCATGGCCCCATTTCTCAATCTTTATTGCTGTTGTCAGTTTATACTATATTTATTCCTTTACTATTATTTCAGTGAGTCTTCAGGAGGTAAGGGATATAAATCTGTTTTTAAGTCTACCATCTTAACCTGTAAATCTGCTATAAGTGTTTCGTAAAAATTATCTTGTCATTATGGTATAATCATAGTCTTAAAAATCCATGTGAAATTATTTACTATTCTTTTTCTTGCGTTAAATTAAAAATGATAATCTGTCCTTTTTTAGATAATAATGAAGCACATCCAGTAGAGTGTTTAACACCTGTCACTTTTTTTTTATGCAATCTCATTCAGTATTTCATTCATGTCCTTGGTTCATGTTGTTGTTTGAAATGGAAAATAGCTGGCCACCCACAGAAAAAGGAAGAGAATTATAAAAGGTTTGTTCTGTAATTTTAGTGGTTTCATACCGTAAAGGCAGTATCTGGTCCAAGTATGTTTAAATAAGCAATGCAAACAGTGTAAAATAGGACCAGCCCACTGGGCTCCCCTCTTTCAGCTGAGTTCACCTGCAGCAAAGCAGGATCATTCATGTGTGTATTTCACTCACCCCCTATTCACCCCATAGTTGGAGGATTCCAGCCCTAGGGTTATGGCAAAAGCAGAACACGTGACGCCCGACACTGCACAAATCACAGCAGTTTACTGTCAAATGTACTCACAACCTGGGGAAGAAGGACATGGCACACTGTGCTGGGTTACATGAGGGTTATCTTTGGGGACAGAGTGAACAACCAGGAGCTGTGGTAGGGCAGGTTTCATGATAACAGTAGTAAAGATGCTCCCTGGTTCCCACAGGAGGGTGTGATTTCTTTGAATAATTCTGCAGGCTGTTAGGGAACTGAAACTGCTACTCAGGGATAAACAAGAACTGTACTTGGTCTGTTTGGTAAGGAGGATTGTTTGGGTAGGGGGACTTATCCTCGGGGGCAGAGTGAGGAGGAGCTCCTTCATGTGGGCCATTTGAGGCCCTCCCAACTTCACCAGGTATCAAGGCAACATATAACCTTCAACCTTAATTTTAGGCCTTTAACCATAGTGTGCTCCATATGTGAATAAATATTTTTTAGTTAAGAACATTGAGTATGATGTTGGTTTGTTTACTTTTCCCCCTGTTAATTAAGTTTATTAGATTTGTTTTCTAAGTAGGCATATTCTACACATTCTTGAGAACTCTTCAGTCTGTAGTAGTTTGATCCTGTGAAGAGGTGGTTTCCTAAAATCTCTTATCAAAGGTTTTCTGGGCTGAATGTCTTGCCTTAGGGTTGACCATATGTAAAATTAATTTATGGAGTTAAATAGATTAAGTGGTGCAAGTAACCTGTCCTGATTACTCTCTCAGTTGAAATCAGGGTAATTGAACTCAGGCTCTTTGAGAAATAGAATTTCCAGTTCTCCTTAAGGAGATAATTGTTGATAGAAATCTCACATACTTCTTTGGTTACTTATTGATGTCTTAGTTATACACTAATAAATTTTGGAGACAGTCTATTATAAATGTTATAAGTAACTTGGAGTTCTGACTTTTGAAAGGAAGGGGGATTAGTTAGGAAAATGCAAAATAGTTTAAACAGTAACATTTGGATTAAGTCTCAATCAACTATTTTCAGTGATTAATGGAAACACTTCTGAATGAAAGTCTGAGTCATGGAAAAGTAAATTCAGCTGTAAGCTTAGGAACTATATTCAGGGAAGGAAAATCAACAAGAGAGGAAAACTAGCATAGTGGGGAAAAAAAAGTTGGACTGTGAGTCAAGAGGCCCAAGAACTTGTTTTGAGATCTGACTTTGAATAAGCTACGGAACTTCTCTTTGTCTTGGTTTCTTTCCACACCTGTAAATGAGGAATAAGCAAAAACAACCTCATAGATATGGTCCAGCTACAAAATTTTATAATCCAAGAAATCTCTGGACTCTAACATTTTATGATCATGCCAGAGGCAGCATTTCCACAGTGCTCAGGACATCTGCATTCTATTAAAATACATATCAGTTTCCTTTGCCACTCACATTATCTGTTTATATGGAACCTTTCTCCCAATCATTACCCCTCTTGGAAATTAAAGTCTAAAAGGAGTGCCAAAGCATTAACACACTAATAAACATTTTAATGTAGTCACCTTGTTAATTTTCAGAGAACACCATAAGGAGGTCATAAAATACACTCCTCAGCTAGGAATACTGTCAGCCGCTGGCTAGGACATTTCTAACATAAGGGGAAGTATTCTCCTTACCAGCAGCTGAAAAAAGAATGCAGTATTCTTGTACTGATACTTAGTAGAAAAGGGATGCAAGATATCTTTGAAAATTAAGAAAAAACATGGGGAAAGGCTGTTTGTTAGTTAGCCAACTAGCCAACTAAATGGCTCCAAAAATGATTTCAGTTGTACTATCAATAGCCTTTCCCTTGGTGTCACAAAATTACCAAGGGTTTGTTTGCCCTTTGATCGGGATTAATAATAGTAATAGTAATAGTATTGGTAGCTAATGTGTACCTAGTATTTACTATTCAAAATGCTTAATAGGCATTAAGTCATTTAATCTTCATAACTCTAGGATGAAAATAATATTGACAAAATCGTACTTATTTTTACACGTGAGAAGTCTGGAACAAAGAGTGTTTAAGAATTACTCAAAGTGACACAACTAAGGGTTAAGTGGTAAGGCCATGGTTTGAACCTGGCAGTCTCACTTCAGAGATGTCAATTCTACCCATTACGTGGTGAAGCATTGAGGATAATTGTAGAAGATATTGTCAAAAGGCAAAAGCCAATGCTACCAAATTATCAAACAAATTGAGCAAGGTAAGAGAACCCTAATATAAATAGAAAAGTCAGATAATACTATCCTATTTTGGGCTTGGGTAGAGAGTAATCATTTTCTTCTTTCCTTTCTCCTTGTTTCTCCTAAATATTGGGTTGGCCAAAAAGTTTGTTTGGATTTTTCATAAGATGTTACGGAAAAACCCGAATGAACATTTTGGCCAACCTAATATATACATCGCAATATAGGCAAGGGGGCTTTGGAAAGGCAGAGAAAAGATTTTAGGGAGATTTGATGTTGAGTATCGTGGGGGAGATATGGCAACACACAATTGGTTGCCCCTCAGCAACCGTCTTCTGTTCCTTTCTTCATTGCTGGCAGAGTCTGCCTCCCATGAGAGAAGTTGAGAAGGCCAAAAAGGCTGAAAGGGAACATTTTTAAACTACAGGTTCGATTCTCTAACTGACATAAGACCATGTCGATATCATTTTTTGTTGTTGTTGTTGTACGGGGGCCTCTCACTGTTGTGGCCCCTCCCGTTGTGGAGCACAGGCTCTGGACATGCAGGCTCAGCGGCCGTGGCTCACGGGCCTAGCCGCTCCGCGGCATGTGGGATCTTCCCGGACCGGGGCACGAACCCGCGTCCCCTGCATCGGCAGGTGGACTCTCAACCACTGCGCCACCAGGGAAGCCCTCGATATCTATTTTTAATTCAGTAAGCTTTGATAGTTTTTATCTTTCATGGAATTTGTTTATTTCATTTAAATTTTATAGTTTATTGACATAAAGTTGTACATAATACTCCCTTATTATCCTCTTAATGTCCATATGATATATAGTCATGTTCCCTCTTTTACTCCTGATATTAGGAATTTGTGTGTCCTCTCTCTCTCACTTTCTTCAATCTGGCTAGAGGTTGATTAAATGTATTAATCTTTTCAAAGGATGAATTTTAGGTTTCATTGATTTTCTTTATTGTCTTTGTTTTATATTTTACTTATTTCTGCCCATATTTTTATTTTCTTATTTTGAATTTAATTTACCATTCCTTTCCCAATTTCGTAGATTGAAAATTTAAATACTGGATTTGAGAACTTTCTTGTTTTCTAATATAATCAATTAATAATGCTTTAAGTACCTCTCTAAGTACTACTTTGGCTACATCCCACAAATTTTGATATGTGATGCTTTAAATATCATTTAGTTCAAAATATTTTCTAGTTTTCTTCATAATTTTTTGATCCATGGGTTCAAAGAGGTGATTTATTTAATTTCTATATAATTGGTGCTTTTGTTTTTGTTGATTCTAGTTTAATTTGTTGTGGTCAGAGAACATTCTCTGTAAGGTTTTAGTCTTTTGAAATCTATAAAGACTTGTTTATAGCCCTTCTATTGTCTGTCTTGGTACTCATTCCCTGTGCATTTGAAAGGAATGTGTATTCTGCAGTTGTTAAGTGGTAATAGTCTATAAATGTCAAATAGATTAAAGTGGTTGATACTCTACCTTACTGATTTTATTTCTCTAGTTCTTGTATTATTTATTGAAACTGGTATGTTAAAGATTCCAACTGTGATTGTGCTTTTGTCTATTTCTCCCTTTATTTCTGTAAATTTTTATTTCATGTATTTTGGAGCTCTGTTATTATGTGCATACAAATTATTATCCTCTTGATGAATTATTCCTTTTGTTTTTATGAAATAATCTTTATCCCTGGTAATATTCTTTGATCTGAAATTTGCTTTATATTAAGAGTTACTCCAACTTTCTTTTATTACTGTTAGCACGGTATGTTTTTCCATTGTTCTATTTTGAACCAATCTGTGTCCTTATATTTAAAATGGGATTCTTGTAGGTAGCATAAAATTGGGTATTACTTTGTTTATAAACCAGTTTGAGAAATTTTGCCTTTTATTTTGTGTTTTTAAATTATTTACATTTAATGTAATTATTATTCCTTCCAATACTTCAGGTAATTCTTACCCCAGCCTTGAGTAGTTTTCTCACGTACATGCGCTGATTATTAATCAAATGAAAACCCAAGGAGGTACTATACAGATCTTTGGACTTCCCGTACTGTGGAGTGCTCTTTCCTTTTGGTACTCTGGTCTGCAAACTCTTAACTGTCTTGGTCTTCCCAGGCTTTCAGTTCCATCTCAACTCAGAGAACCCACTGAGTTCTACCTGGATTATCCTTCCCTTTGCTGCAGTCTAAAAACTCCAGTCAGTAATCTAGACAGTTGTAGGGCTTGCTTCTTTTGCTTCCAAAGTTTTGGGAAACACTGTCATATACTAATGATGTTCATATTTCGTCTGGACTTTTAGTTGTTTCAGGTGAGAGGGTAAATCCAGTCTTTGGTGCTCCATCGCAGTCACAAGTGGAAGTCTTAGAATAAATATAAGACATGAAAACACTATGTATAGGCAGTCTACTTGTCAGGTCTCAGTTATTATATTTTTATATTTACTTGTTGAGATACAATTTACATATGATGAAGTGCCTAAATCTTAATGTAAAGCTTGAGGAATTTTACTTATGTATAAACATAGTAAAACATCACCCGTATCAAGACACAGAACATTTATACTACCCAAGAAGATTCCTTCACACCCCTTCCCAGTTAGTACCTGCATTCCTG
>NW_006788075.1:467018-483213 GCF_000442215.2 Lipotes vexillifer
ATTCCTGCTCTGCAGAAATAGCACTATTTTAACTTGTACACTATAGATTACTTCTGCTTTCTTCATACTTCATATGAGTGGAATTGTATTTTATGTACCTTTTTGTGCATGGCGTCTTTCACCCATAGTGATTTTGATATCCATTTATGTTGTTGTGTATATCAGTAATTCATTCATTCTTTTTATTGCTGTGTACTATTCTAGTATATGAATATATCATGATTTGTTTATCCATTCTCTTACTGATGGTTATTTGGATTGTTTCCAGTTTGGGATTTTTTGAATAAATTTGTTATGAATATTCTTGTAGTCAGCCATTATTATAATAATATATTTTTCTAGGGGAATCAAAAAGATGAGCAAGAAAACATTTTACTGTAATTTGTAGTTGGTAGTAAGTTATGCCATTCAGAACTACTTTATCTTCAGTATCTATTTATAGGATATTTCTGCATATATTCATTATAATAATCATTTATATCATATACAATGATGACCCAAATTATTACATATTTTGAACCAACTAATCTTCAAAGAAAGGTTTTTAAGTGATAATGTGTGCATGCCATAATGGTAATTCTAATATAACCTGAGACAATAAAATTAATACCTTATTAAGACTATGGGCTAACCTTTGCTGATCACTTATTAGGTACTATTAATGTTAAAGGTGTTTTATTTGCACCACAGTGTTCAGAAGTAGAAAATATTATTCTATGTAATTTATGATATAAGTGAGACTAACTTATGTTGAGTGACTTGTTCTAGATTACACAGCTAATACGTAGGGTTGCTTGAATTGGAATTCAAGCTGGTCTGGCTTCAGTGCTTGAGATTTCTTTATCAAAGCAGAATTACTGATAGGTGTTGCTGACTAGAAAGAGAATAGATAATTTATATGTATTACTGAACTTTCCTGATTGTTAGCCAATTCTATTATTATGATTTTGATTACCAAGTTAGTACTTTTAAGTACAGAACATATCATAATTCAAATTCATATTTCAGCAATGGGCTTATATCAATAAAAAATTTATACGCTTGTTCACAAAGTAGTTTTTTTTTAGTGGTTCAGAGACTGATATATTGATGCCAGTCTTATGATAGCAGTTACACATCTTCAGTAAGGTTATATTGGTCTAAATCAATCTTGATTATGACATCTTCAGATATCATCACACCCACAGTGAATCCCTCTTAACCACATGCTTTTTTATGAGGAAAAAGCAATAAAGCAATTTTATTCCTTAAAGAGTCTTTAGTTTTATAAAAATGACTGATTTTAGTTCCTCTGAAATTATTAAAAGTTTCTCTATGAAAACCATTTAGTTGTGGTCTTGTTCTGTCAATTCAATTATTAGTTTATTTTAACAATAATATAATAACCATAAAGGACAGATAGCAAGGTAAGCACACACTAATTTCCTATGACACTAGCAGTATGATGATTATGGAAATGGAAAATGAAGCTCTTAAGATGCAGGAAGTCCATTACTAGGATGTAGTAGGATGTAGTTCATAAAGGCATTTATTTCAACTGCACCTGTTAGTCAAAATGCTTCTATCAGCATTTAATCATGTTTTCCAAGGTTACGGCTGGGCCATTTGAACGTTTTCTAGGACCAGTCTCAAATTACAAGTGCCTAAGCTGACCTTGAAAAATAGACTCACACAAATAAATGCAGTACAAGTTGATTTGAGATTTAAGCCAAGAAGATATGATTAATAGTTCTGTGGATTGGTAAGGGAATAATTTAAGGTTATCAGTGGATGAGGCACTGATAAAGCAACAGAACTGAACGTAGTTGGGTATGGATCATAAGGTGAATTTAACAAGTGAATGTAAATTTAGAATGAAATAATAGTACTTCAGTTGGTTTTAAGGACCTTTTCTTCCAAAGACAGATAAAGGAAGGAATTAAGAGGAAGGATGACGTGAAGAATCCTAGAAATGCAGAGGAGGGTGGTGTGAACCAGTGGAGAGGGAGCTGTTGTGAAGTTAGGGGGTCTGGCTTTGAGTGCTCTCATCTCTGTCTCTTACCACTGTGTGGCCCTCAGTATGTTGCAAAACTCTGGCATCTAGTTTCCACATTCACAAAAGGAAGAGGTTGTAGTAAATGAGGCCTAAAGACCCTCTGGTCCTGATCCAGTGACTGACTTTCCTGCTTATTAGGAGCACAGATCAGAACTGTTGTCATTGGGAATAAAGGAACATGTCTAGTTCTCCAGTCTGTGGGAAAAAATTTAGGATTACTTACATATGAGGCTAGAAGAAATATGAGGATCCTTTTAACCATATCTTTCAGTCAAATTGAGGCGTGTGCTCCAATTACAATGGTGGAAACTGGGCTGTAGGGTCTTTTACTACCTGGTTCACTTGTAAATTAGAGTTGCAAAATTTCCTAGAGCCATTTTGCCACTGACCTTGTGGAAAATAGTCCTAATCTTAGTTAATAGTCTCTAAGTAATCAATTTCTGGCCATTTTGTAAGAAGTCCATGTTTAATTAAGATTATAAGAATTTTTTTTAATTACGGTTTTCACCACATTAGCAAAGTGAAGAATAAAAATCACATGATCATCTCAATAAGTGCAAAAAAAGCTTTTGACAAAATTCAACATCAATTTTATCATAAAACTATCAACAAAGTAGGTGTGGAGAGAATGTACCTCAATATAATACAGGCTACATATGACAAGCACACAGCTAACATCATACTTAATGGTGAAAAGCTGAAAGCATTTCCTCTAAGATCAGGAACAAGACAAGAATGTCCAGTCTCGCCACTTTTATTCAACATAGTACTAGAAATCCTAGCCAGAAGGCGCCATGATTCCTCTAAGGAACAAGACAAGAATGTCCAGTCTCGCCACTTTTATTCAACATAGTACTAGAAATCCTAGCCAGAAGGCGCCATGAAAAAGAAATAAAAGGCATCCAAATTGGAAAAGAGGCAGTAAAACTGTCATTATTTGCAGATGACATGATATTATGTACGACAGACACATAGATTGGAACAGAATAGAAAGCCCAGAAATAAATCCATACATATATGGTCAGAATTAATTTACTACAAAGGAGCCAAGAACACACAATGGGGAAAGGACAGTCTCTTCAATAAATGATACTGGGAAAACTGGACAGCCACATGCAAAAGAATGAAACTCAACCACTATCTTGTACCATACACAAAAATTAACTCAAAATTGATGAAACACTTGAATGTAAGACCCGAAGCCGTAAAAGTCCTAAAAGAATATATAGGCAGTAAACTACTTGGCATAGGTCTTGGCAATGCTTTTTTGAATCTGACACCAAAAGCAAAAGCAACAATAGCAAAAATAAGCAAGTGGGACTACTAAATAAGCAAGTGGGACATCAAACTAAAAAGCTCTGCACAGCAAAGGAAATCAGCAAAATGAAAAGGCAACCTACTGAATGGGAGAAAATATTTGCAATTCACATATCTGATGAGGGGCTAATATGCAAAATACATGAAGAACTCATATAACTCAATAGCAAAAAAATAAATTAAAAAATGGGCTGAAGATCTGAATAGACATTTTTCTAAAGACATACAGATGGCTAACAGATAGATGAAAAGATGTTCAACATCATTAATCATCAAGAAAGTACAAATCAAAACTACAATGAGATATTACCTCACACCTGTTAGAATGGCTATTAATCAAAAGACAAAAAGTAAGTGTTGGGCTTCCCTTGTGGCGCAGTGGTTGAGAGTCCGCCTGCCAATGCAGGGGACATGGGTTTGTGCCCCGGTCCAGGAAGATCCCACATGCCATGGAGCCTGCGTGTCTGGAGCCTGTGCTCCGCAACGGGAGAGGCCACAACAGTGAGAGACCTGCGTACTGCAAAAAAAAAAAAAAAAAAAAAAGGGGTGGCAAGGATGTGGAGAAAAGGGAACCCTTGTGCATTGTTGGTGGGAATGTGAATTGGTACAACCACTATGGGAAATAGTATGGAGATTCCTCAAAAAATTAAAAATAGAACTACCTTGTGATCCAGTAATTCTACTTCTGGGTATTTATCTGAAGAAAACAGTAACTCAGAATGATATATGAACCCCCATCTTCATTGCAGCATTATTTACAATAACCCAAGGTACAGAAACAACTGAAGTGTCCACCAATGGATGAATGGATAAAGAAATTGTGGTATATATACACAATGGAATATTATTCAGCCACGGAAAGAGGGCAAGTCTTGCCATTTGTGATAACATGGATGGACCTCAAGGGTATTATGCTAAGTTAAGTAAGTCAGAGAAAAACAGAATATGATCTCTCTTATATGGGGAATCTAAAGAATGAACAAGAAAATTTAAAGAAGAAACTAAAAACAAGCTCCTAGATACAGAAAACAGATTGGTGGTGGGGGGTAAGGTTGGGAGAAATGGATGAAGGGGTCAAAACTAAAAAGAAAAAGAATACCTTGGAGTGTAGTTAATTCAGAGACTATCAGGTCCTGAGAAGATTTATGGAGCTAAAACTCATGATAGTCTGGGATCTACTGGCAGTAATAGTAAGTACTGGTGCAGTGTAATGGTAATATTTTCAGAATACCATTGACATACATTCCTGTGATTTGACTCACATGATCCTTCCATCAGAAAACACATATGACGTATTTTATTCTGGCCTAACAAATGTTATTAATAGATTTGTGTATTCTTTGAACAGTTCTCCCAAGATCATTTTCGTTGGGGCAATTTTTGCATTGATTAGTGATTTCACTTGGCAGTTGTTTTCCATGATATTGCATTGTGTTGTCAGTTATTTGGAGAGGCTCCAGTTTTTTTCTACTGGTTTAAATACCATTTGTGGCAATGAGGCCTGAGTCTGCCAAAGCTCCTTGAGCAGTTTTATTGTTGTCATGCATGCACCGTCCTTATCAATAATCAGAAAAACAAAGTGAAAAAGTAACAGTTTTATTAGTGGATCTGAGGTATACCGAAATTAAAATAAGGTTTCTATGGAAAGTGTTTCTTTTTTTTTTTTTCCTGCTTTTAATCAAAATGGCAGATTACTTCATTCATTAAGTAACAGAATATTTATTGAGAACCAGCTATGGGTTAAGTGTTGTTCTAGGAACAGAGAATATAGCAGGGAACCATCTCAGATAAGGTTTCAGCTCTCACAAAGCATACGTGATAGTGTGGTCCATGTAATTTATAAAAAGAGAGATAGTAATATCATAGTCTCAAATAATAAGTACAAAGAATAGGTAGTCACTAAGTACGATTGTTGGCCCTCTCAGATAAGAGCAGTTAGAGGAGGATTCTCTGAGGAGGTGACTGTGAACTGAGATTTGAGTGAAAGGAAGTGAGCTAAGGCAAGGTCTGGGGTAAAGACATTCAAGCGGAGGATACAGCAAGCACAGAGACCTGGAGGAAAGCACGAGGTGTGAGAGAAGGTGAGGATGGCGAGAGTATCATGGGCAAATGGGGAACTTGGCTCTCTGAACCTTAGTTTGCTGAGCATAAAGTAGAGATTATAATACCTCCCTCACATAAAAGAATGGGAGCATACCTACTGTGTGCCAGTGCCAGTGCTGTATATAAATACATGCTGTTGTTCAGTGCATGCAAAAAAGACCTGACTCATGTTCAGTATATAATTTTTGTAATTATGCTGTTTTACTCTTGAATAGATGAACAGTTTATAGTTCCACTTTGCAAAACATTTCTATGTATCTTATACAATATATTTCTTAGATTTTGGAAGCAGTGTGTAGCATTCCTGGTCAGAATTTTATGTATCTGGTCATTTGCCAGTGAATGTACCATTATCTCTTTATGGCTGATCCTAAATCATAAGGTAATTATTGTTGAGACTGGTTTTAAAAACCAAAGGCAGCTGCTCAGAATCTTAAAGTACCCTTGTCAAAGGAAGTTGCTATTTAGGAATAGTCTTCCTGGAAAATTTTCACTATATATGCATAAGTATTTGAAGGATTGAAGTGTATCCTAAGTCTATGGTGAAATAGAGTTATATTCTGGGCAGTGTATCCTAGACCTATAGTGAAATAGAATTATATCCTAAGAGTTCACATTCTTGTAGACCATGTTATTTCACATTATATAACCCTAGAGTCATAATAGCTTAGAGGAAGAAGATACTTTAGAGATTAGTCTATTAATTTTACATTTCACAAACTATGCTCCAAAGAATATTTCACTACATATTAACAAACATTACACACACACACGCACGCACGCGCGCGCGCACACACACACACACACACACACAATTGAAAAGCAGGGTTTTTTTTTGTTTTGTGTGTTTGTTTTTGCGGTCCGTGGGCCTCTTACTGTTGTGGCCTCTCCCATTGCGGGGCACAGGCTCCGGACACGCAGGCTCAGCGGCCAAGGCTCACGGGCACAGCCACTCCGTGGCATGTGGGATCTTCCCGGACCGGGGCACGAACCTGCGTCCCCTGCATCAGCAGGCAGACTCTCAACCACTGCGCCACCAGGGAAGCCCAAAAGCAGGGTTTTAAAAGAAGTTTTGTGGCTTTCTTTTCTGTAAGACTTAGAGCTTTCACATGCTAATACACATTATGAATTCTCAAGTCAAGAATATAATTTATAGTATTTTTCAAACTTATTAAACCAGTTACCATATCCTCATTCCCAACCCATGGAACAGTTTTCAAAATCTCATTTCACTACATTTCATGGAATACAATTTGGAAAAAAGATGACCTACTCTTAACTTTCTATGCAATGCAGGAATCTTATCGAAGCATCTTTTATGTGTGACTGTTTAACTTCGGTTTGAATAATTCTCGTTATGTAGATCTTCCAATCCCATATGTCCAGATATTTCCTTGTACCTAGTACTCAGTACTTTAGTTCAGCTTCCTATAGGTATAATGACAATAATGAACATTTATGGAGCACTTATTATTGCTAGAAACTTTTTAACACCCTTGATGGCTGTAAGTTCATTGAATGTGTATAACCTATGTGTTCGCCTACTACTTTTATCCTCATTTACAATTAAGGAATCTGGGTATAGAGAAGTTAAATATCTTGCCCAAGGACATAGCTGGTGATTTGTCGGGCCGGTATTCAAACAGAGGCACTCTGGCTCCAGAGCCCAAGTTATTAATGACCATAGTGGAAAAAAATCCAGTTTAGTCTAGAGGCTTCTGCAATTTTCTTCAACAGTGCAATTCAGTGCAGTTCAAACACCTTTAATCCACATTGCTTGTGTGACTTTCTCTTTTAACTTTTATACACCTGATCTAGCCCTCTTCCACATGACAACATTATCATATCTTTTCTAAGTCTTCCTTCTTTCGAGTTTATTATCCCCAATCCTTTCAACGCTTCTTCAAAATAACGTTTCCCTCACCTGCTTCCTAGTTTAGTATTCCAGTTTGACAAATTTTCTTTTAAAAGTCTTTCTGCTGTTTTTGAACTAAGAAAAAGTAATACAATGTAAGCTTTGGAATCTGAGCTAGATACAGATGCTGGCCTACTGTTGGGCTGGCCAAAAAGTTCGTTCGGTTTTAAGTAACATTTTTCATTTTCACCAAGAACTTTACTGAACAACGTATTCGTTAACCGAACGAACTTTTTGGCCAACCCAATACTTCATTAAATTGTATTGACAGAGCTCAGGTTTCCTCCCTTGTAAAACCGGGAGTATAATACACACTTTACTTATTGACTGTGAGGCTTAAGTGGGATGATTTATGTTTAGAGTGTATTTATTTGGTCTGACACAGGGTAGGCAGCACAATAAATGTTGACTCTTTCCTCTTTTCCGTTGTTGATGCCAGTGTGGTCCACACATGTGGGCTCCCTCCTGTCCAGGTTGCATTTCTACTCTACATCTACCCATCAGTCATCATTTTCAGTTCACTGTCTTTTCTGGAAGATGAATGCATTTTCTTATCCTTTGTTCAGATTCCTTCACCTTTTAATGAACTTCTTTTCATTTTTCCCCCCAGAATGGAAATATAGCTCAGATTCTGGCTGTATGTAGGCCTAATAATGACTTCCCAAAGATTTCCACATCCTGATCTTCAGATCTTGTGAAAATATTACCTTATATGACAAAAGAGACTTTGCATGTGATTAAATTTACTGTCTGGAGATGGAGAGATTATCCTGGATTATTTTAGATGGTTTATTGTAATCACAAGGGTTCTTGAAAGAGGACTGTAGTAAAGTCCAAGAGAAGATGCATGATGGAAGGAGAGCACAAAAATTAGATCGATATGCATGGAAGATGGAAAAAGGGGCCATGAGCCAAGCAATGTAGGCAGCCTTCAGAAGCTGGAAAAGGCAAGGAAACAGATTCTCCTTAAAGCCTCTAGGAGGAATACAGCCCTGTAGACACATTTCAGACTTCTGACCTTCAGAGATGTGAGACAATAAAGTGTGTTAATCCACTCAATTTGTGGTAATTGTTTATAGCAGCAGTAAGAAACTTAAATGCTGTATGACCATGTGACAGACTTTCTAAGGCTCTGTATCCTGTCAGGACTGTGAATTCTCTACAAAATTCCTAGAACTTAATAAACAATAAGTGTTAGAAGCAGGAATAGAGGAAATAGAGTTTCAAACACTTTTACTATTTAATTGGACCCCATATGTAAGCCCAGTATCACCAAAATTGTGAAACCTGTCTTGTGCCTGATCGGGGATCTTTATATAGCATTATTATGCCTTCTAGCTTCACTCATCAAAAATATTATATGTTATGTCTTTGCTTAAAACACTCAGCTTTTGGGCTTCCCTGATGGCGCAGTGGTTGAGAATCTGCTTGCCAATGCAGGGGATACAGGTTCGAGCCCTGGTCTGGGAAGATCCCACATGCCATGGAGCAACTGGGCCCGTGAGCCACAACTACTGAGCCTGCGCGTCTGGAGCCTGTGCTCCGCAACAAGAGAGGCCGCGACAGTGAGAGGCCCGCGCACCGTGATGAAGAGTGGCCCCCACTTGCCACAACTAGGGAAAGCCATCGCACAGAAACGAAGACCCAACACAGCCAAAAAATAAATAAATAAATTAAAAAAAAAAAAAAAAAAAAACACTCAGCTTTTCCTGTTCCATTTAAAGTACTATTTGAACAGGTAGCATGGTTCACAAAGCCCTAAGAGTCTGGCCTCTGCCTGTATCTGTAGCCACATGGCAGTCATCTGTGCTCCAACCAGCCTGGACTTACTCACCTCAGAGAGTTTCATTTAATACTTCTGCTTAGAGTGTAGTACTGTCTCCTTCTGATCATACAGGTCAGCTCAAAAATCACATCTTCACAAAGGCCTTCTCTGATGGTACCAGCTCATGTTGCCCAGCAACCAGGCACTGTCTCTCTCATATTCCCATTTCTTTGACTTCATCATACTTATATTTATGCCTGTGCTTACATGTTCACTGTCCATCTCCCTTATTTTATTCATAGGGTAAGCTCCATGAAGGCAGGAAATTGTCTTATCTTGTTCACTACTGTAGATTTATTATACTTTGCTAGACACGAGGTATCAAAAAATAAAGCATGAGTAGTAGCTTCTAGTTCTTGTGGCAGTTCTACTCTACTGAATACCAGATTTCCTGATGGTAGTCGTCTCCTTGTACATGCCTCGAGAGCAACTCTCCTACCTGTTGATGGCAGAGATTTCTCAGCATTAGCTGAAAATCCTAGTCTGGCTCTATATAAACTCCAAGTCCTGGCTTTTCAATATGGTTTATCTTTAGATTATTAAGCTCTAGACCTTTAGGGCTAAAATTCCAGCTACTGAGCTCTTGGCAGTATCTCTTGCTTCAAGCTTCTTGTTGGCTGTCTACAACTGAAATGTCTGTCCACTTCAGATAACTTAAACCAGGTCTACCGTTTAAGAAATTGGGAGGTGGGTAGTTGCCATATAGTTTACAATATTCGTCTTATCACTGTCTATATTGGGTATTATTGCACCATTTCACATGCAGTATAAGAAGCTCATGACAATATAATTCCATACCTTCTCTTTGATCCTTTTTGCTATTATTGTTATACATTTTAGTTTTACATATTTTATAAACCCCACAAGAGAATATTAATAATATTACTTTATAAAGTTAATTATTTTGTAGCAATTAAAATAAGGAAAAAATTTATTCACCTTTGTTGTTCCATTTTCAGAGATCTTCATTTCATCATGTAGATCCAGATTTTGATCTCATATTGTTCTCTTTCTGCCTGAAGAACATCCTTTAATGTTTCTTTTAGTGTAAGTCTCTTGGCAGTGAGATATTTCTAAAATTTTGTTTTTTTGAAACATTTATTTTTGCTTTGATTTTTGGAAAGATATTTTCACTGGGTTTAGGATTTTAGGTTGACAGGGTTTTTTCCTTCAGCAATTTAAAGTTGTCACTCCATTGTTTTATGCTTTGCATGGCTGCTGACAAGAAGTCTGCTCTAATTCTTATTTTTGATTTTTTTTTTCTTGGTTTATAATATGTAATAAGTCCTTTTTTTTCTTGGTTGCCTTCAAGATTTTCTCTTAATGGTTCACTGCAGTTCAATTTGACTATCATGCATGATGTGTCTGTTGTTTTATTTTTGTTTTGTTTTTAATTTTGTCCTTCTTGCAGTTCTCTAGTTTCCTGGATTTGTAGTTGGATGTATTTAACAGTTAAAAAAAAAATCTTGGCCTTTCTCTCTTCAAATATTTCTCTGTCTTGTTCTCTCTCATCTCCTGTATGACCCCATTTATATATATTATATATATATAATATATATATATATTTTTAGTCCACTTGATATTATCCAACTGTTTGATCCTCTGTTATTTATTTTTCACTCTTTTCCCTCCTTTTTTATTAAAGACGATAATTTATATTGATCTCTTGTCAGGTTCAATGATTCTTTATTTCTTAAGTCATGTCAGGTCTTTGAGCCTATCAGAGTAGTGCTCTGATACGTTTTTCATTTCTACCGTTTCTGCTCGATTCTTGCTGATAGTTCCCATCTCTTTTCTAAACATTTTCATCTGCTTATGCATGATGTCAACCCTTTGCACTTGAGCTTTTAACATATTAATCAGTTATGCTACAGTCCCAATGTGATGGTTCAAATATCTGGGTCATCTCTGAGATTGGTTCCTATATATGAATTTTATTATCTCTTGACAGTAATTTGTTTTCTTCCATATTGATATTTCTTATATTATTTGAATGTAAAACATCAAGTATAAAATATTTGAAATTGAGGTAAGTATTATTTATACCCAGAAATAGGCTCTTCTTGTGTCAGGTCATTGATGTGGGGTATTGAGTCAGTCTAGTTAGGAGTTGTGCTAAATTTGGTGTCTTTGTCTATTCAGGCTGCTATAACAGAAATGCCACAGAACTGGGGAGCTTATAAATGACAGAAATTTATTTATTACAGTTCTGGAGGCTGGGAACTCCAAGGTCAAAGTGCTAGCAGATTTGGTGTCTGGTGAGGGTCCACTTACTGGTTCATAGTAGGTGTTTTTTCACTGTGTCCTCACATGGAAGAAGGGGCAAAAGATCTCTCTGGGGTCTCTTTTATAAAGGCACCCATCCCATTCAGGTGGGCTCTGCCCTCATGGCCTAATAACCTCCCAAAGGCACAACCTCCACATATCATCACATTGGGGATTATGATTTCAGCATATGAGTTTTAGGAGGAAAGAAACGTTCAGTTCACAGCCCTTAGGTTTTGCTTTTCAACACCTCATGGGCTTTGAATTCCTCTAGTGGTGGGCTACCATTCCTTGTGCTTAGAGTGAGGGCTGTGATGCTGAAGAACATTCTGAGGGTTTGTACTCCATTCTCAGGGGGCACCATTCTTGCACGCTTGCATGGGGTTTTTATCCATGCTGTGGCTCCTCACCCAGTATAGACTGCTGCTATTTGTCACTCACTGGGGGCATGGCAGTGGGTTTCTGTTGTTCTGGTCCTAGTTTGGCCCTGTGCACCAGGCCTTGGGTTTGGACTTTCTTGGTATTCCTGCCTCTCCTTCCCATGGCAGTCAAAGTCTGCCCTATTTCTGTGGTTAATCTTGGGCAAAAGTTTCTTGACCTTTCCTAAGTGTTAACGGATCACTGCTACTTGATACTGGAATAGGAACCTTGGGACTGGATGCTTTTCTTTTCCTCCCCCAGGCATAGAGAGAGATTTTTTTTCTACTTTAGCCTCAAACACAATAGGATCTTTTCTGTTCCTTAAAGATCATGGATTTTACTCCCCCTTCCATAGTGGCGTCAAGGCTTTGCTTCAAGTGAGAGAAGGGGCCAGGCATCTGCTAATCACTTCCAGGTCTTTTATGCCCATGGGTTCTCTCCCTGAACTACTCTGCTCCATTCTTTCTTATGAGCACCCAGAGGAGGTTCATGGAAGAAAAGAAACAAAAAACCCACAACAAACAAACAAAACCGCAAATCTGCTAGTGAGTAAAACAGGAAACCAGCAATGTTTGGAGTCCACAGTTCTTCTAGATAGACACATTAGCCCATACTGTACAACAATTTGTGAAAATTATATGTGATTTCCTTTAATCTCACTTTAAGTGTAGCTTTCACGGTTTATTGTTAAGCAGGCTATATGTTCTCTTTGGAGAAGCTTGTCCCTCTTTGGAATTCAGCCAACTTATTGGCCCTGCTGTCAACTCTTTGATTGGTCAACTAAAGTTAGGATTTTGTGGTTCCTACCTTAGCCTTTTTAGGGAGTAACATCACTTTTTCCAGGTTTCTGCATACCAAGTAGAAGGGGGGAAACCTGGCCAGTTCTGTTTTTTTTTTCCTGGCCAGTTTTAAGGCTGATTGTACTATCAGGGAAATCAATCCTCCTCATTCATGGCTCTGGCTTCTTTTCCTCAGAGGCTTCTTCTAGATCTTATGTATCATGTCAGCTACTTTCACAGCTGAAAACACTGCTATTCTAAAGGGATAGGGTTCATTGATCAGCTCGCAAGATTGTAGTTTCTTGTGTGAAGGATGCCTCCAGCTTGCATCTGACAGGATAGAGGCAGCTAGTTTAGACTTTGCAGTACGCTTTTTTCTTCTTCAGACTCCCTTTGCTGATTCATCATTCAGGTGTTCAAAGTCAGTGCTTTTCATAATCATCACAGGTTCAACAGAATAAAATATTCTGTGAGAAGAAAAAAAATCCATATACCTTAAAAGATGACAGATATGACTCTTAGTAAGTGATAAAGGGGTAATTCATAATAGAATAGAATATAGTAATTTTAAGGATAATTTTTTAAAAAGATTGGTCATGATTATATGATTTTTAAATTGTTAATTTTGTCTTTTAGACCAGGAATTGGTGCCCAGTAGTGAGAGCCACATTTAGGAAAAATGTAAGTCAGGAGGTTAAGTGTCTGTTGGGGGCAGAGTCACTGTAAGTTCAGAGTTAACAGGTAAAGATAAATCTGACACACCTCACAAGGGATAGATTTTAAAATAATAATTTAAAAGCATTAACCAGAAAAACAGGCTTCCTTTGACTAGGAAGGAATTTAAAAAATGCAAAGACTGTATATGGATACTGCTGTTATTGCAAAAGTACACTGAGATAAAGTCATCCCTTGAGGGGTATTCCCCAACTGGATGAAGGGATTGTATGCAACAAAGGAGTCTTAATAATAATGAGCAATAATCGGCTCTTACAGCTGACCTTTCCCATAAAATCCCCTAAGGGCTTATTGCACGTTGAATATTATACCAATCTGAAATAATAAAGAGGATTGTTAGGCATAAAAAGTATTTCAGATATTGGCAGGATCCATAAACTATAGCAGAGAGAATTTTTAAAGGCTATCCAGGGATTACAAAGCAAAGTCATACCTTCAGGTATTGGGTAGGTAACATAAATGGGTGAAGCTAGCCTGCTGTTAGATAATAGGAAGTAGTAAGCTTTGAGTGCCCTGTGTAAGATTTTCCAAATATAAATTTAAAAAAAATTTTTCAGGCAAATTAAATGAACCTATGGGCTCCCAGTCCTCCTTCCCCACCATGCCCACAATAATGACATTTTACCAGTAAGGTAACCAAAATGGTCAGTTTCATAACTTGCATCTACATATCTTATGATGTTACATAGCCAATTCTTATGACATATTTACTTGCCAGCTAGAAATTTGAGTCTAAATCATCAGCTCTTCCTAGACATCTTTTGCAGCTAAGAGTACAGCGATGCCCAAAAATCTCTTGTGGATTTGGTAAATTATCAGGCAGTACTCCTCAGATCAGAACAGTGTTCATCATCTAATGGAGGCTTATCTGGATTACACTGAATCTATGAACTAGGCAGCAAGTTCCCATCTGCAAGCCTAAGTGAGATAGTTAAGAGGGAAGATGAGGAAGCAAAGGTAAGTCTTTTCTCTCTTCTTGTTCTTAGGAAAACATTGGCCCAAGAGAATGTATTTTATCTAACAAGTGTTGTTTAACACACTGTAGAGTGATAGAGAATATGACTTGCCTACTGATCTGGAAGACAGCAGGGCCCATTTCTGTCTATAGGAAGAAAAGCACCTAATATCAAGTAAATAGGTGTAGAGAAGAAAATGTTTAGAAGTAAACAAAATGGTCAATTCTATGACTGGTAGGAATAGAATATTTTGTGCTGTTTTCTGGGAGACTAAACACAATTCCTGGATTTGGGTAGGTCTGTGACACTGAAAGCTGTGTTAAATAAAATCACAGCTCCAGTTGATGCACTGACAGAAGGTGAAATACTTGCCTCATTTTTCTGACCAGTATCTGAGAAGGCAAAACTCTTAGGCTGGTTTATTATCTATAGAGTAAACACATTAATTCTTCCTGAGACTTCACTGCATGAATCCCACTAGATTAGAAGTAAGTAATAGTGGGAAATCTTTACACATTTTCTGATATTTTTCTTAATTATCTGTAATTTTTAAAATTAATTTTTATTGGAGTATAGTTGCTTTACAATGTTGTCTTAGTTTCTACTGTACAGCAAAGTGGATCAGCTATATGAACACATATATCCGCTTTTTATGGATTTCCTTCCCATTTATGTCACCACAGAGCATTGAGTAGAGTTCCCTGAGCTATACGGTATGTTCTCATTAGTTATCTATTTTATAGATAGTATCAGTATCAGTCCCAATCTCCCAATTCATCCCCCCTCCACCTTGGTGTCCATAAGTTTGTTCTCTATGTCTGTGTCTCTATTTCTGCTTTGCAAATAAGATCATCTATACCATTTTTCTAGATTCCACATATATGCGTTGATATATGATATTTGTTTTTTTCTTTCTGCCTTCACTCTGTATGACAGTCTTTATGTCCACCCACATCTCTACAAAGGATCCAATTTCATTCCTTTTTATGGCTGAGTAGTATTCCACTGTATATATGTACCACATCTTCTTTATCCATTCCTCTGTTGATGGACATTTGGGTTGCTTCCATGTCCTGGCTATTGTAAATAGAGCTGCAATGAACATTGAGGTACATGTGTCTTTTTGAATTATGGTTTTCTCTGGGTATATGCCCAGGAGTGGGATTTCTGGGTCATATGGTAGTTCTATTTGTAGTTTTTTAAGGAACCTCCATACTGTTCTCCATAGTGGCTGTATCAGTTTACATTTCCACCAACAGTGCAGGAGGGTTCCCTTTTATCCACACCCTCTCCAGCACTTATTGTTTATAGATTTTTTGATGATGGCCATTCTGACTAGTGTGAGATGATACCTCATTGTAGTCTTGATTTGCATTTCTCTAATTAGTGATGTTGAGCATCTTTTCATGTGTTTGTTGGCCATCTGTATGTCTTCTTTGGAGAAATGTCTATTTAGGTCTTCCACCAAACAAGTAAAAATACCCAGGAATAAACCTACCTAAGGAGGTAAAACACCTCTACACAGAAAGCTATAAGATACTGATAAAAGAAATCAAAGATGACACAAACAGTTGGAGAGATATATTATGTTCTTGGACTGGAAGGATCAGTATTGTGAAAACGACTGTACTACCCAAAGCGATCTACAGATTCAGTGTAATCCCTATCAAATTACCAGTGACGTTTTTCATAGAACGAGATCTATGATTAATGCATCACTTTGATTTAGTCCCTTGGGGGTCTGAGTTGATTTTTACAGTCATAAAAAGGTAATTCCATTATTTGATATGGCTGAATCTAAAAGCTTCTTATTATTTGTACTGCTTTTTTTTTTTTTTTTTTTGT
>NW_006788075.1:483295-495310 GCF_000442215.2 Lipotes vexillifer
CCCGCGTCCCCTGCATCGGCAGGCGGACTCTCAACCACTGCACCACCAGGGAAGCCCTATTTGTACTGCTTTTGAAGCTCCCCTCCAAATATGTATAGAACTCTGTATTAACTTAACTTGGTTTTAACATAATGTTAATTAAACATGTTCAAACATAAAATAGATAAAATCCCAAATGCTGATAACTCTTATACAAACATAAAATCCAAGTAAATGTAGTGGTTCAAGATATGAAAAACTATAAACATAATAAAATTTAAACAAAAATATAATAAGCTAAATGATACTGCTTTGCTGACATGACATTTCTGTTTAAAATGTGAATAGAGTACTGATTGCATCACAGTCCAGCATCTTTATCCTACTGTGTATGCTGTGTTGACTCAATATGCCACAGCTTTTCCCACCCCAAACTAAAATTTATTCTAGAAAACTTCACAGAGGCCTCAGGATCTGTTCACACTCTACAGTTTGAGAAAGGCTGGCACATAGGCTATGGTACTTGCTCAGTGCTTTACACTAATTGTGACACATTTTAAGACCCCATGTAAATAAATGAAGAGGGAAAAAATAAAGCAAATATAAATACGGCTTGTACTTCTAAAAAAGCAAAACATTATAACAAAAGTGCTGAAGGAAACTTTTTTTAAATATAGAATTTTCTCAAGGGAGTCAAACTGTTGAAAGGATTGCTTTTACCCCTCTCCCCACTAGTTGTTATTATTTTTTCTTGTAAACATTTTACTAGTTCTTAGAGAATGGTCTCATGGGGAGCTGGCTCTGAAGTGCTTTTTCAGTCACTTGAGTCCACAACCAGTTGTAAGTTGCTGGCAGCCATTTTGGTGAAAGACCAATCCATAGTTAGGAAAACTGAGGCCAGTGGGTGGGTTCTAAACCTACATTGATTGCTCAATCTGAGGAAGATTATTCAGGGAAATTACTTCTGTATTTTGGGGGTTGGGAAGAACACCTTGAGATATTGCTTTAATTCACCTCCTCCTATTACTGCAGCTTCAGTTGATGTGATGTTACAGCCTGATGGGGATTAAAGATGATTTACTCTTAACTTGTAATGTTTCCCAGGAATTGAAGTGAAGGATTATACACTTAGCAATTTTACTCTTTCATTTATGGAGTGGATTTTTTAGAAAGCAGCCCCACCCAAAGTTGAACTTTATATTATGTGCTGTGACCATGAATCAGGAAACTGAGGCTGATTCTGACTGATTCCCACTTCTGTGGCTTTTGGCTCAATATTCCTTCCCCCCCATAGACTTAATATTGTTACATCCTTTCTTAAATAATGTTAAAATGCCTTCCAGAATATAGAATATACTAGATTTCTTTCCTATGTCATTAAGGTATTTTCTTTTTGACAGTTTCATGAATATTTGGTGAGTAAGGAAAATGGTAATCTCTGGCCCTTAAAATCTGTACATGTTGTTGACATCTGTCTAGAATTCAGAATTAAGCAACCCACAAATTTTAGGATGAACTTAAACATTTATGTCTATCTTCTGTAATATTCAGTACAGTTAAGCTGAAATATGTAAAAATGTTTATTAGTTTTATCATTACCATTCAGTTACCATCTATTAAAATTCACTTGTTACAGTACGTTGGGAAGAAAGATACATGTTTCTTCAAATATAAAGCTGTTGGAAGTGAGAAAATGCTCTATCTGTGTTGAATTTTGCATAGCAGTTTTCAGAGATGTTCCTCTCCTTATACATGACTTCTGAAAGGCTTCTTAAGACCATTCTCCTCTGACTAAATTCCTTTTCAGAGAAGAGCTCGTTATTTTTTTAAACAAACCCTACAGAGTAGTTTTATTTTAAAATTTATTGTCTCAGAATTAAAAACAAAAAACTGTAAACCTTAAATTCAAGGAATTTTTTTGGATAGCTGGACTTTTAACTTAATCACTGTATAGACTGAAACAATACAGATACCTGAACTAAATTAAATATCATCCCTAGAATGTCTAAAAATACTGTTGTGCTGTTGCTGCCTTCATCAGCTAGGATTAGCCTCATTGTTCTAAATCACCTTTTGTTAGTAAACAGAAACCTAATCACAAGATCTGCTAAGTTAAAGAGGATGTGTACATGTCAGATTTTATCTGGAGGTATTGCTTGGGATAAACCCACTGCTGATGTAAATTAAATAAAAACACTTAAGATGCAAAAGAGGGACAATGATATAATAAGTTTTTATTTATCATACTTCAGACTTACTCTCAAGTGAGATTTTCTTTAAAAATTGCATTAATGAGCAAGAACCATATGGCTTGAGATGAAGATATTGCAAGAGTGGCATAAATCCAGCTGTCCATTTCCAGAACATAAGCATATTTTATTTGCTGTTTAATTGTTTCTAGTAAAAGAATTTGCTTATATGGTAAGTATACACAAAATATTTCATTTTCTTTTTATATAGTTAATAATGGATATTCCATCATTATTATTTCACATTTATACAGCACCTTTCATTTGAGTACTTCAGGTAATTTACAACCAAATCACAAGACCATTTATGTAAATATTTTGTATGCCTATTTAGCAACCTTGAAGTTTGCCATGTGTTCATATTTGTGGAGTCACAAGTAATTTATAGGAGGTCAGTTATGATGAAAGGGATTTTATTGATTTCATTTTCTGTATATTCAAGCTGTGGAATTGGGAAGTGGAGGAAAAGGAGGCTAAGTAAAGGGGGAAAATGTAACATGTCAACCTCAATTTTTTGCTAATTGTATGAAATACACCTGTTGGGGAGGGGAGGAAAAGGAAGAGAATTTAGGAAACATTTTAAATGTGCTCTGAGTGAGAACAGTGAATTAACACAACACCTTTATTACTTTTAAAGTCCCGAAATATTTCAAATGATTTTTTCAACTACCTTTTAAACTGATATATTAATAACATTGTGTCCTATTCTTTACATATGCAAAAATCCTTTTTGAGGCCCACTGTGTGTCAGAGACTTTATTAGACATTAGAATTTGCTCTTATATTAGAACAAGTGTTAGTTCAGAACTCATAAGCTTTCAGTCCATAGTCTGATCCATAATGTATGTATAGTTTGGTTTGCAGAGTATTTTATAATTTTTTAAGTTAGCAATGTTTAAAAATTGGAAAATTGCACACAATAATCTGGATTTGGGGGCTTATTTCAGAAAATCAGAAAATTTGGCAATACTGGATTCATATTTCTTCATAGTGATGATTTGCTGGAGCCTAGTAGCCTGGCCCCTTTTAGATGGGCATGCCTACTTTAGTTGTCAGTCTCTCTCACACTCCCTAACTGGAGGTAGTTACCAGAACATTATGTCTGAGGTGATGGAAGAGGAAAGAGCAGGAGATGAAAAGGGGAATTAAGCAGGGGCCAAATCTTGATGAATCTTATAGAATATCTGAAGGAGTTTGGACTTTATTTTGTGGACTATAGGAAGCCTCTGATAGACTATAAATAAGGAAATATCGATATTTTATTTATGTTTTAGAAAAAAACACTGATAATAGCATGAAGGATGGATGAAGGGATTAATAATAATGCAGAGAGACTGGTTAAAGAGCCTATGGTAACAATCTGTGGAGTAATGATTGAATAGAAAGCCAAATGAATAGGGTTTTGTGTTAAACTAGATATGACCAGTGAGAGACAGGTCATAGTCTAGAATGAATGCCATAATCTTTTTTGTGTGTGAGACTAAGTGGCTGGTGGTGCCACCAACCAAGTTGGAGAAGAGGTGAAGAGAAGAGGAGGTAATTTAGTTTTGAATATATTGAAGTCAAGGTTTTTGTGGGACATGCAGTTTGGAAATACATTGTAGGCAGATGGAAATATGACTCTGAAGCTCATAGGAGTGGAGGGCATTGATGCCTAAGTTGGAGTTAATACACTAGTGGAAGACAAAGGCAGGAGGAAAGCCAAGGCAGAATCTTGTGGAACACCAAAGAGAGAGTAGTGAAATATAATTAAAAAGACAGTTTTTAAAATGAGGAATTGTTTAAAAGTCAAGCATAAACAACTGTTCATTAGATTTGGCAGTTGGATAAGAAACAGTACGTTACCGTGTAAAGTAGGAAAAGTCTGATTGTATCGTGTATTACTAGATAAAAGGAAGTTGAGAAAACGTAGACTAGATGTCCGTTTCCAGTAATATGGCAGGTTAGATAAATTGGAAACTCATGTTTATAAACCATTTGGGAAGGTTAGATAAAAAATAGTAGTTATTATTGTAAACGTATGATTGGATTCTTAAAAATGTAAAGGTAATCCCCCCCAGCCCCCAGGGCCAAAACCAAGAAGGTAACTGAAAATTGGAGTGGTGAAATGGTACAGCAGCTTCTATGAGGTTTGTTAATCTATTAACCAAGGCGCTTGGCAATTAATGCTCCTATAGGGACAAGTGATAAGGCTGTGGGCCCAACAAAGGTGGTATCTGAAAGTGAAAATACTCATAGAAAGCTGAACTCTTTAAGGACTAACACTCAGTAAAAGGGCCTACTTAAAAAAAAAAAAAAAAGTCCACCCACTAGCACAGGGAGATGTTTTGCATTTATCTGGACATTTATGGAAAAACATTCTTCCATAAGACTTTATAACAACAGATTTGTCTTCATACCAGTTTGGAGTTCTAATTTGTACTACCCACATGAGTGAAGAGCCCCAGGCCTTGCTATTAATATAAAAAGGTAGTCACAGCCTGGTAAAACCTCTTGATATGGAACAAAATCAAACATAAGATCCTTCTGAATGATATAAGTTTGACCCAAAAGTTGTAGCATACGAACAATGAAGTTTCATCTGACATATGCTCAAAATCCAAATTGACAAAATACATGTGGAAGCAGTCCATCAGGAATGGAGTCAGAAGATATGACAAACCAAAGGAGTAAACCATTAAAATTATTGAATTGAGACTATAAAATAAGTACATTACTAATAACTAAAACATAAGGGAAAAAACATGATACTATCAGAAAGAAGTAAGAATAAACATGAATCTTCTAGAAATGGAAAATAAAATCATTAACTTAAAAATATTCAGTAGATTAAACAGTTGATTAGATACAGTTAAAGAAGATGTAAGAGAACTGGAAGATGGATCTTAGGAAATTGCTCAAAATGCAGCAAATAGAGATAAAGAGAAGGCCCAATATATGTCTACTCGGAATTCTAAAAGATGAGACCAGAGTGAAGTGAGTGTAACACCATTTGAAAGAATAATGGCTAAGAATTGGCCAGAATTGTTGAACACAAGAATCCTCAAGTTCAAGAAACCCAGTAAATCCCAAACATGATAAATAAAATCAAATTCTTACCTAAATAAATCATCATTAAAATGTAGAACAATGGAAAAGAAAATGTCTTTAAATATTTGGAGACAAAAGTGCTATTACCTACAATAGCTAGAAAATTAGGCTGATAGTATTCTTCTCTATAATAACAGAAATTAGAATGTAATAATAAATTCAAAGCATTGTGATAAATGCCAAGCTATAATTCTATACCAAAGTGAACTGTCGTTCAAGAGGGAGGGTGAAATTACGTTATAAAACAGAGAAACCAAACATTTAAAAAATTTGATATGAAGAAAAGGAGAGTCTGGATAGGAACAAGAGGGAATACAGGGTCTGAGAATAAATATTAAGATTGGAAAAACTTGATAAAGTTGATAGACTGAATGAAAGGAAGGAGATAGTCTAGTAGCCAATGATATCAAAGGCAAGAGAGAGTTAGAGAGAGAATCATTGTTAGAAGAATGTGGAAAGGTTATGAGGCAGGGTGGAATTAAGGTTGTGAGAGAGTTAGAATGGATGCATACATGAATATGTGAGAGAGGCAAAAGCAACTTTGAGAAACTGAGGGAAAAAAGAAAATAGAGCTAACCAAAAGCCAGTAAAATAACAGATAAAGAATGCTGAGAGCCCAGGTGAAGTCTTAAATAATGAATTGCTTATAGCGTGACTCTTACCATTTCTATTTTTGAAATAAAGAAGAATTATATATATAAAACCATAGCAATATCTTAATTAGAGTGAAAGCTAAAGGAAGAGTCTTTGTTGAGATATTTAGTCATGCCAGTCTTCCTACTCATGGCTTTGGAAATCTAAAATCAGTGATTCCAAAAGAAGATACTTTAGTTTGGAGTGTTAAACAATTTATTCAGTTATCTAAAATATTACTTATTTTCATAGTTGGCAGATATTACAATATTAACTTATTTTTGCTTTCTTTGGTAAGGCTTAGAGACTGGCTGGGATGCTGGACCTTGAGAAAAAGCACATAAATAGGTACACTCAAGTTGGTCTTTGGAAAATGCAGGCCCAAAGACTAGGATGGGAGGTTGGAATTCAGAAGAGTGATGGTTTTTATTGAATTTTCTGTGTAAGAGCATAGTAAGGAGACCCTTGGGGCCATGAATTTTGTGGCAATGATATCTCATATTTAGTTTTAAAATTTCCTTTTCATCCCTATTGTCAATCTACATGTGCTTGGGAGACTAAAGCAAGTGATTGATGTGTAGGCATTGGGACCAAGGAGAACTAAAGAGAGGAGCAGCTTCATTGAGAAGAAATTATGGAATGGCCAGAGGTGATTGGGGCTGGGGGTTTCCCAGAGCATTGATCTGGAGCATGACATCTGATGAGGATGGCTTTGGGGAAAAAACAGTTTTCTTATTGAACAGGGTTCAATTTAAATTATAGCCGATTTGGATATTGGAGGAAAAGATTACCTTTAGAAAACTGGATACTTGAGATCAGAGATTTCAGAATTACCTTTCAAACTTTCCATTTTTATTAAAAATATATTTTTTCATATCCAGAAGACTTAGAATGCCTAGCATACTCTTTGTAGCACTTTTTTTTTTTTTTTTTCGGTACGCGGGCCTCTCACTGTTGTGGCCTCTCCCGCTGCGGGGCACAGGCTCCGGACGCGCAGGCTCAGCAGCCTTGGCTCACGGGCCCAGCCACTCCGCGGCATGTGGGATCCTCCCAGACCGGGGCACGAACCCACGTCCCCTGCATCGGCAGGCGGACCCTCAACCATTGCGCCACCAGGGAAGCCCTGTAGCACATTTTTATTGATAATAAACTCTCTTAGGTTTAATTGTATCTTCTCAGATGTATTCATTACTCCTAGGTTAAGCTATTAAAGGAGAGAAATACATTTTACTTACCTTTTATCCCCCTGTAATATCAATGCCAATACTACCAATACCAGAGTTCAAATCTTGAATCAAAGTCTGCTTTTCACATTATATGTTATTTCTTCTCAGTTGATTTGTTTTCCAAAACTCCCCAAATCTGCTTCCATTTTGTTTAGGCCATGTGATCTTTAGCCATCTCTAGGTATCTCAACCACAGAAACCCTCACTCCCTTGAGCACTGCCTCTCATTTTTCCTCTAATATCGTCTATTCATTTCCACCTTGTTACTCCACTCCTGCCTTTCCTGTTGCCTGCAATTCGCTCGCTGATTATTTGAGTCCTACATTCATTTACAACTCAATTTCCATGTCCTTCTCACCTACTGAATATCATATAAATGCAATCTTGGACCTTAGGGAGGAGAAATATCTCAGTGCTTTCTTTGCATTTTTTTTTTTTATCATATTGGCACTTACTAAGAACCCCAATGTACTTAATACACTCAATAACTATTTGTTGAATTGAATCCATATAGTGTCCACCTAGGCAATTCCACATTCTTTAATAAAGAAAGGATAGCATAGGAAAATGCCATATATCATGATTAAACTGATAGTATTCATATCTCTAATCTTTTTTTTTAACCATTTTTTAAAAGTCTTTATTGAAGTTTTCACAATATTGCTTCTGTTTTATGTTTTGTTTTTTTGGCCACGAGGCATGTGGGATCTTAGCTCCCCGACCACGGATCAAACCCGTACCCCCTGCATTGAAAGGTGAAGTCCCAACCACTGGACCGCCAGGGAAGTCCTCCATATCTCTAATCTTAGCTATAGGCACTTAAACTAATAGATCAGTATTCTTTTTTATTCTAAACTCTCATGGGCTTGACTAAAGGAGTTTAAATTACACCAGTGGATCTCAATGGGATCACTATTTAGAATAAGAAGACTGAAACCATGAAATTAATTTTTGCCTTAATAGACTGTTCCACATTATCTTTCAACAATAGTTTTAATTCATGGAGTTAAAATGGCCATTGAGTACAGTAACTCTGAATTTTATTAGGATTCCTGTGTATTTCTCTCTCTCTCTCTCTCTCTCTCTCTCTCTCTATATATATATATATATATATATATATATATATATAATTTGTGTGTATATTTATCCAACACCCATCTACTTGGTGTATCATCTTTAGTAATAATTTAATATTTGACTGTTTTTTTCCTCATAAACCATGTTTATTTACAATCCCTCTGCCCGGTATCCTTCTTACCTGTTTCTATCACTCTTGGGTTAGTACCATTGCTTCAAAATCTTTCCATTTTCAAGTCTCAACTTAATTCTTTCCTTCTCCATCAAGCCCATAGTGCTACCTCCCACCCCCCCCCATATTTCTCACTCACTGATCCAACATTGCTGTAGTCTGAATCACACAATTCAGTGCTAGCTGCATAGTGTTTTACATAGTTTTTTACTTGATGTATGAATATTTCTGTTTTGTTTTTACTATCTTATACATTGTGAGTACTTCTAAAACTTAGTTTTTTATACCTCACTTTTTCAATCTGAATGAAAACAATGTGTGTAATAAAATTCTTGTTGGCTGATTATTAATTAGTATATTCTTAGCTAATACAATAAAGTTTACCATTGATCAAAGTTGAAAATAAACAGGAATGTAGTGATGCTACTAGGAAACAAAAAAGGTGTCATCATTCTATTATTATTACAGTACGTTATGTAAATTATAACATTTATTTTGAAAAACAGTTGATGATAATGATACTACCCCAAAAGAATTACCCATGTCTACTTCTGAAAATTTCTCTTATTTATTGTGTATTTTTTGTTATATAGTCACTAGTATTTAATTTACCATTTATACATTAATGGTGAGTTTTTTAAAAAACCCTCTATTGATGTGTTACAGTATTGATTTCTCCAAATAGCCTAATGGTCTATTTGAATTACTGGAAAACTCTACTGATCTTGTTCTGTTGACAAGCTTCTTTTTAATCAATCTTTCAGATACTCAGCAGTCAGATTATTACCAATCTCAGTTTTAAAGGATTTATGCTCTTCGATGCCAATTTACATTCAGGTGTAAAGTGTCAAAGAAAAATTTGAGTACAGAAGTTGGTGGAGGCAATTCAGTATTACAATGTTAAAAAGAGATTACTGGTTATATTCATAGCCATTGTATTTCAACAGGATTCTGACTTGAAAATCAGGACACTAGTCAAATTCTATAATGACACAGTAATTAGATGACTATAGAGACAAGTTCACGGCAGATCAATAATATTACACAAACAATAAATTTCAATAATAATATAAACATAATATTTGAGAAACATTACCAAATCACAGGTACACCATGTTTCCACTAGAACACTACAAATATAATTTCAAGGACTGAAGAATTAAAAGTCTGATAAGAAAAGAATATTATGAGGCATTGCATCCAACATATCAGGAAAGAAGCAGATTTTTGAGCCTTTATTAGACACATCTGAGATACAGATATAGACTCTTAAATAAGATAAAATTTAACTTTAGTATATACTGTCAAGTTCTATCTATGCCACTTAGAAAAAGACTAATGTATAAACAAGGTCAGTGGCTTTTGGAAAGGAATCATAACTAGTAAACTGAAAATTGTCAATACAAAGCAACATGCTAGTCAAATATTCTTGACCCCGTTAGAAGATTTTCTGCCACTTGCTATTGATATTTGGACCATCTGTAAAGTAAGAATGTCCAAATTAGAGTTAAAACTGCCAAGATTTTTATAACAGAAAATGTCTGTGATAAGTTTCAGTAGCAGTCCTGCTTCATGATAGAAACTATGAGGGAAGCAAAGGGACCTCTCCATGCAAGATCTGTGTGTAACTCTCACTAGAGGGAAAAAAAAACATACCCTTGGCAGAGTGTGGGCTATTAGGAGTCTCTCTGTAGTAACAGAAACTTGGATGAGGTGGTCTATTAAGGCCTTCTCTTCAAGTTTTAATGCTTTATGTGGTGTCCTCTGTGTCATCCCGTGAGTTTAGTGCCTGGCATGGGTCTAATTTCTGAGGTCAATTTTCTAATAAAAATATGCAGTTATTCTTTTTTTAAATAACATAGTTGTGGAAATAGTATAGGGTTTATATTTACATGAAATATGGTAAAGGCTACATTATATTTCAAGTGCTCTAGCATGTGTCTTCCTTAAGATATTATTTTACTTAGTACATAAGCTAACCGATCACTGGAAACTTAGTTTCCTCTGAGTAGTTGTTGCTTGGCAAAGAAACATATGGTTGCAGGCATTTAAATTCTTCATTAAAAATGTTTATGGGACGGAAAAAGTAATATACTCTAAAATGGGAAACATTATAGACAGTTGCAGAATTCAGCTCCAAAGGCTTTTATATCATTACTTTACTACTTAGAAATAAACATTATACCTAAACAAGTTGGTTATACAAACGACAAGTAACTCACTTCCCTGAGTAAATACTTAGGTTGAAAGTATTCCCCAAGCATTCCATTATTCTAATTTACATGGTGTGCAGGGAAAATGTGTATTTAATCATACAATTTTAAAGAAGAAAACATTTTTTTGGTGTTTTATTCTTTTAGTTGAAAAGATATAGATTATTTTAGTTTGTTAGTTCTGTGGTTAAATATGACTGTATTGATTGTCAGCAATTAAATAATTTGATTTTGATTTAGAATTTGATTTTGATTAATGTCCCGTCCACTTTAGCAGTCAGAGTTGGCAATACAGTGTTCATTCTGAGGTGGGTAGGGGTAATTGCAGCGTTCCTCCTACCATCTTCTCTGGTCCACTCCTGTTCATACAAAAGTCAGAATACTAAGAAAGAATGACTAAGCTAGACCAATAAATAGGCCAATTCAACAGTTCTTGGGGATACTAAAACCCCATCTTGTTTTAAAAAAAGAATAGTTTAAAACAATCCAATTCATCTAGAGGAGGACAATAAAAAGCAGTGGTTGAAATACTTACTGGTGAAAGAGGGAGGTGGTATTACTCTTTTTTTTTTTTTTTCTCAAAAAAAAAAAAAAAAACTTCAGATAAAGTTCCGGGCACTATGCTAGATAAGCATTTGGATGAAGCACAGAGGATGATAGAATACCAAAGGGAGCTCTAAGCTGGTTAAGGGTGTAACTGATATTCACATTGGCAGTGGGATTAATAGCAGTAAGTCTCTTTCCTATTGGAATTTATGATCCAGTGACAATACCAAATAGAGAAACATTTCTTGATAGTCGGGGACAGAAATTTAATCAAGGGTATGCCATCAATTGAACTACAATTTTTCCACTTAGATTGCCTATCCACATCCTTTAAAAATAATGGTAAGCCCATATGTTACTCTAGGCATGGTTCATTTTAGATTTCTTAGGCTTAATAAATATCTGTGAAATTTATTTCAGTGCCCAGATCTAGCTCAGTAGTCATGCCAGCAGTTCTGATGTCATAGTTTTAGAATATAGGTCATTACCAACTCGGCTTCTGATTTCTAAATATCTGAATTCCTTAGCATGACATTCAAGGCCATGATCTTTGAGGAAAAAAAACCCAGAATGTTTCTAATCTCAGCTCCAATTACTCTCATTAACCTTTTCTATAATCCTGCCAAATAAATTACTCAATCGTTTTTTATTCTGAAGTTTTATATGGAAGTTTTATACAAAGCAATATTTTAAACAGATAGGAAAATTGATCCAGGAATATAAACAGGAAATTGACAAGAGAACTCCCCACACTCTGCTTTAACACACACGCGCGCGCGCACACACACACACACACACACACACACACACACACACACACACACACACAC
>NW_006788075.1:495320-506756 GCF_000442215.2 Lipotes vexillifer
ACACACACACACACACACACACCCTTCCTCTAAACAAAATAAGACAACACAGCACAATAAGTTCCCATTCAACATCTGAAGAGACTTTAAAGAGATACAAATCAAAACATTGATTTCATTTTCACTTCAGATAGGAAAATAATAAATTTTTTCTATTTTCCAGTGTTAACCAGAACATGAAAAGGAGACATTCTCATATCATACACTGTTAATAGAAATGCAGTGAGGTTATTTATTTGGGCAACCACTCTGGGGGTATATTTTTAATTGTTAAAATTATCATACAACCAATTTGACTTTTGTGTTTGTAGAGTTCTATGGATCTTGTATATTGATTCATGAAAATACCATCATATTCAAGAAAAAAATCAGTTCAGTCATCCCCCCAAACTCCCTTATGCTATCACTTTATAGTTACTCCTTCTCTCCCTCGTAAGTCTGGGCAACTGCTGATGTTTTCCATCACTATAGATTCTAGAATGTCATATAAATGGAATCATACAGTATGTAACCTTTGAGACAGGCTTCTTTTCCTGAGCATAATGTCTTTAAAATCCAACCAAGTGTGTATGACAGTGCTACTCAACAGTAGTCTCTTTTGAAGAATAAAATGTCTTAATTTTGATGAAGTCCAATTTATCAGTTGTTTTTTTTTTTTGTTTTTTTGTTTTTTTCCTTGCGTTATGCGGGCCTCTCACTGTTGTGGCCTCTCCCATTTGCGGAGCACAGGCTCCGGACGCGCAGGCTCAGCGGCCATGGCTCACGGGCCCAGCCGCTCCGCGGCATGTGGGATCCTCCCGAAACGGGGCACGAACCCGCGTCTGCTGCATCGGCAGGCGGACCCTCAAGCACTGCGCCACCAGGGAAGCCCTATCAGTTGTTTTCTATGTTTCATACTTTCAGTATTCTAAGAAACCATTGTGTGCTTCAAGAAAGCAATAATTTTCCCCGTGTTATCTTTAAAACGTTTACATTTTAGATTTTAGATTTTGGTCTTTAATCCATTTTGAATTAAGTTTTGTGTGTTGTGTGAGTTGTGTTCTTCCCCGCCCCACTGGAATATCCAGTTTATTCAGGATCATTTGTTTTCAAAAGACTTTCCTTTCTCCATTTAACTGCCTTGATTCTTTTGTCACGACACGGTTGAGCATACATGTATTGGTCTGTTTCTTGACTCTCTATTCTGTTGCATTGATCTATGAAACAGATTTTCAAAAATTTCAAACTGTCTTGATTATATGATAGCTTTATAATAAGTCTTGAAATAAGATAGTCTAAATCCTTCAACTTTGTTGTTCTCTAAAATTGCTTTGTTTACTCTAGAGGCTTTTTAAAACTTTCAGCAACTATTTTTCAGTTTTAAAATTTCTACGGTGTGTGTTTCTAATTTCAGTTTTACTGATGTATAATTGTACACTTACCTTACAGTTTTATGTGTCATACATCATGGTGTTTTGATATGCATATAGATTGTAAGAGGATTCTGTCCATTGCGTTCATTAATACATCCATCTCCTCACATATTTATCTTTTTTTTTTTGGTGAAATTCTATACTCTTAGCAAATCTTAATTATATGGGACAGTGTTATCAAGTATAGTCACTGTGTTTTACATTAGATCCTCAGAACTTATTCATTTTACAGCTGAAAGTTTATATCCTTTTACTGCCCTCTCCCTCCCCAGCCCCTGACAACCACTTTTTTACTTTCTGTTTCTGGGTTTGATTTTCACTTTTTATTTTATTATTATTATTTTTTTAGATTTCACATGTAAGTGATACCATGTAATATTGTATTTCTTTGATTTATTTCAGGTCCATACATATTGTTGCTAATGGTAGAATTTCCTTCTTTCCTATGGCTGAATAATATTCCATTTTATACCTATATATACACACACACACACCATATCTCCTTTATCCATTCATCCATTGATGGGTACTAAGATTGTTTCCGAATCTTGGCTATTTTGAATAATACTGCTATGAACATGGGAGTGCAAATACCTCTTTGAGATTTTGGTTGGCAGGTTTTTTCTTTCAGTACTTTGAATATGTCATGCCACACCCATCTGTCATTCAAAGTTTCTGCTGAAAAATCTGCTGATGGTCTTATGGGGGTTCACTTGTGTGTAACAAGTTGTTTTTATCCTGTTGCTCTTAAGATTCTCTCCTTGTCTTTAACTTTTCAGAATCTGTGTGTCTTGGTGTGGGCCTATTTGGGTTCTTCTTATTTGGAATCTTCTGGGCTTCCTGCATCTGGATGTCTGTTTTCTTCCCCAGGTTAGGGAAGTTTCCAGACATTATTTCTTTGAATGAACTTTCTGCCCATTTCCCTCTCTCTTCTTCTGGGATCCCTATAATGCAAATATTGATCTGTTGGCTGATATCCCATGATTCTCTTAAGCTATCTTCACCCTTTTTCACTGTTTTTTCTTTTGCTACTCTGATTGGATGAATTCAGCTGCCCTTTCAAGTTTGCTGATCATCTAGTCTGCTGTTGAATCCCTCTCTTGAATTTTTCAGTTCAGTTATTGTATTCTTGAGCTGTGTGACTTGTTTGATACTTTCTTATATTTTCTACTTCTTTGTTGTAATTCTCACTTTATTCATGTATTGTTCTCCTGACCTTGGTGAGCATATTTATGACCATTATTTTGAACTCTCTATTAGGTAAATCACTTATGTCCATTTCATTAAGGTCTGTTTCTGGAGTGTTATCTTGTTCTTTTGTTTGGAACATTTTCTCTGTTTCTTCATTTTCCTTGACTCTCTTGGTTGGTTTCTGGCCTTAGGTAAAACAGCCACCTCTCCCAGTCTTGATAGAATCATCTTGTGTAGAGTTGAATGCTATTATTTAGCCCAGTCTGAGCTCTAGGTTGTCTCTCTAATCTTTTGATTGTCTAAACTGCCTTTTTTGTTTCAGTGGCTCCCAGTAGTTGAAGGTGGGCCAAGACCTGTCATTGTCTTAAAGGAGAGGATCTCAGTCAGTACTTAGACGCAGGCTGATTGCAAGCCAGACCCTCAGGCAGCAGCTTTTTTTTTTTGTGGTACGCGGGCCTCTCACTGTTGTGGCCTCTCCCATTGCGGAGCACAGGCTCCGGACGCGCAGGCTCACGGGTCCAGCCGCTCCGCGGCATGTGGGATCTTCCCAGACCATGGCACGAACCCGTGTCTCCTGCATCGGCAGGCGGACTCTCAACCACTGCGCCACCAGGGAAGCCCAGGCAGCAGCTTTTGAAGTATAAAAATACACCTGTTTCAGAGAAAGACTGGAAAATGGCCACTTCTGTCTGTTCCCTCTGTGTTGAGTCCTGGGGGATAGCTAGTTAATAACCATTTGTTTGTTATAGTCCTGTGAGACTATATTGAACACAGGTTCTGCTTTGAGTGGGCCAGAGGGAGAATGTGGAGACGGCACCTGATGGCCTCATGGAGAAGCTGAGAGTTGTGTGTGTCTCCTCCTGACTATATCACTGCACTGGGGGTGGGGTTTTTGGTAAGAGTGTGTCTCAGCCTTTCCTACCCATATCCATGTAGGTATGTTTTCATTTACCCAATGTGTAGGAGTCTCTTGGCTATTTTCTGGATTTCTTTCAGAGGAATTTGTTCCATGTGTAGGTGTTGATTTGCTGTGTCCACGAAACTAGGTCATTTCAGGAGCTTCCCATGTTACCATATTGGATCATAACTCCATGTATTCTCTTTGTAATGTCTATTATTCTGCTGAGAATGCATATTTTTCATTCACTTTAAGTATTTTTCCTTTATCTCATGAAGCTCAGTTATAATAGACTATTTTAAAGACTTTGACTAATAGTTCTAATATCTGGGACATCTCAGGGTTTTTATCTCTTGATTATCTTTTTCCTTGAGATTTCCCTTGACATTTTCTGCTTTTTATGTCAAGTGATTTTGGATTGTGTCTTGGACATTGTTCAGACTCTGAGTGCTAATATAGGTCTCTAGAAAATATTGTTTTCATGTTAACCAGGCCATCAACCTGGCTAGGGTTGTGTCATAACATCTGTTTGTGTCTTCTGTGGGCAGTCATTCAAATTTCAGTTAACTTCTCTAAGTCTTTTCTATGACGGTTTTGGTCTGTCTTATGAATGCATTACTGAGGGGTTAGGCTGAGCCTTGCATGGATTCATATACAGAATTAGGCAATCTCCTTGTGGAGGTTTCTCTCCTTCAGACTTCCTAACCACCCCCCTCCCCAAACTATCTGTCCATAAGGACTCTTTTCCTGATTATTCTGGACAAAAAAAGATGAATTTTCTATCCAGTTTTTTAAAGCCCACAATGACATGTTGCTCTGCAACTGGGACCTTTCTCAAGGCAAAGTTGGGAGAGAAGAAAATAACATAACAGTCATTTCTCTAGGTTTTTCACTCCCCTGTACAATCTTCCTGTCTCTGTTTGCTTGTAGAATTTTCAGCCAGGTAGTTAGTTGTTGGTTTTCTGTTTTGTACAGAATTTTTAGTTTCAATCAGAGGGAGGGATGGACATTAGTGTGCTATGCCATCCTACTAGAGCCAACCTCCTTCCTCTTTTGATTATTATTTTTAAAAATAAATGATAGGCACTATTTCTATAATTGGACCATTTTAATTAGGGATGCATCAGTTGAAATCTAGATGTGCAGGTTGTAAATCTATTTATCTTTCTAAAATGGCCTCTCTTTTTCTTTCTCTGTTTTAACCTGGATTTGAAATTGTTGGGCAAGTCAGAGCTATTTCAATCCCCTAAATACATATTTTTGTGCAATTTCCTAATCCTTTAATGTCATGTTTATCAAAAGAACTGCTCCATGATGATGCTTTTGCTAATTCTTTTTTAATTCAGACTTGCTCTCTGATGATTTAATGAATACTAAATAGAAAAGATTCTATTACTGTTTTGAACAAGGATTGCTTTTTTGCATTGTCTGCTATTTGCTCTGCCTTTCACTTTAGTAAGCAGCCAGTTCACTAGTAGGGTCTGCCTCCTGTTCTTTCACAGTTGATTGTGTTCATCGCCACTTACTGTGGGGTGCTCTCTTTCATTAAATCCTTGGTAATGGACTGACAGCTTACCTTACAACCAAAACGTACCTTAAATGCTTCATCAGTTTGTCAGATATTTATACTCTGCCTTACAGCTTCTCAGTCTACCTTTTTGCCATGGCTGTTACTGACTGCATACAATGTAACCTAACAATCCCCATATTCTGCCAAGCCCTCCAGGTTAGGAACAGCAACTTCCTCCCTTTGCCTAGAGACCTACAACAACCTTGGCAGTGAATGGCTGCCTCACAAATGATGCTTATTGTCAACATTGTCCCCTCCCCTCCCCCCAACTGACTCAAGATCATTAATTAGGACCAGATAATAGCACATCCCAGAAGGAAACAATATACTGACCCACAGGACTGTAAGGTCTGGCTAATGCATACCAGCTGGAACTGGGGAAACACATGTGGGAGAGGGTGTTGAGGGAATTGGACCAGAGAGGGGAGATATAAGGCTGGGTAGGGAGGAATGTATTGGCAGCAGTCTCCTGTGACTCATGGTTTAATGTCCTGGCAAGGACAATTGGAGTTGGCCCTAATATGCTGCTGGGACTCCTTGAAGCATGGCCACAATTATGTGCAGTTAATTGGGTAGAGATTCTAGAACTGCCTTGGCAGAGTATTAAGAAAGGGATTTGAAGGCTTGAGGAGGGAAGCTTTTAGATTGGGTTGATTATGTGAGAACAGAGTACCCACTAGCTGACTAGATTCCTCGGCAAGGCCAGGAAGAAACTTCCTTCATTAAGCCATCAAGAAATAAAGTCCTGGTGAGTACTTGCATTTTTGAAAAGCTCACTGGGGGTTGTCGTCTTCTACTGCTAAGCCAGTATTGACAGTAGGGAATATTGCCATTTAACTAGACTCTTTAGTATTAGTTGGATAGATAGGGTTCTAAAACAGAAAAGGATCAAATGGCAGAATTTACCTGACGGCAACAAGGTATAATATAGGCAGTAAGGCGAGAGTGACAACCAGGAGCCTTGACTTGCTGGAAGCTGTGTCAGTGACTAATAGAGCATTATGTTTTTAGGAATGAAATAGAGAGGTAGCTGACTAGGGTTTTGCTTAACCTGTTTAGCCTATAATAATAATAAAAATCCAGGGCTGACAAACAGAAGGCTGATGTCAGCCATTGCAATGGGAAATTATCCCTCACCAGCTTCCAGACATAACCGAGTTCTCATAGTCACAGCACATTAATTGAAGCAAAAGCAGGTTCCCTATGACTGGCAATTAAAGCGCAATAAAATGAGGTATGCCTATATAACAAAGGTTAAGTTGTGGGGTCAGAATGAGTGAATACATGGCTTTTGACAAGATTTGATAGGTAAATTAAGGAAATGAGGTTGAAATGACCTAAGTTCAGGTGTGAAAATGTGCTAATATTCGCCTCAGTAATTCAAGTTAAACATTTCTTGGAATTTCTTTTATAGGGTTAATCATACTGTTTATTAATAACACAAACATTACCTCTGCACTTAGAATATAATCACATTCTTTTTCATTTGGTATTTATTTTTTGTTTATTCCTGGAAAACACAACTCTTCAAGGTTGGGGGTTAGGTATATTATGATTTCTGTTATTGGGGGGGGTGGGAAAACAAACTGGCAGACGTCTCTGGATTTCTTTCTCCTCTTACTGAGCTTAATCTCTAACAATTTACTTGCAAAAATAATAACCAACTAAAAAATATAATGGCAAAAATTAATCATTTTTAGTAATAACATCAACAACAATTACAACAATATGTCAGAGTAAATGTAACAAAAATGGCCAGGACCTATGTAAAAATGGTTGTAGAACTTTAGCAGGCACAAAAGAAAACGTCCCTTGGTGGAAAAACCTCAACATTTCAAACACTTAAATCATCCCCAAATTAATCTACGCATTTAAGTATTTACATCTCTTTCAAGACCCCAGGTTCTTTTATTTTTTTAAAGAAAATCTAATATGATTATAAATTTCACCTGAAATAATAGTAATACCCATTCCCCATTGGTCAAGGGCTCCCACTCATGATGCCGTGGTGGATGTTACTCAGGAAGACTTTCACAAGCTGCTGCTGGTCTCAGCGAGGGCCAGATGCTGCTAGGTAATGCCTTCTATTTCTTTTCTTTCCAAGCCCCCTGCAGCTATATCTCATGGGAGAATCCAAGCCAGACTCTATGGGGAAACTGTAATTTTAGACTTTTACTCTGTAATGCAGTAGAGAATACAGGTAGGATCAGGGATGATGTCAAGTTGAAAATAGATAATCTGGCATTGCATTCTGCCTCTGAAAATTCTGTTGTGTGAGTGTGGCAGGTGGTATTTTCTCAAAATGGCCACAACAATACCTTCTAACCCGCATAGTCTTCTTACAGCGTGACTTAAATACTCCCCCTAGTAAGAAGTGGTGTCCCTATTTCCTCTTTGAACCTAAAAGAGCTTGTGACTACAGTGGAAGTTACTGTATAACTTTTGAAGCTGCGTGATGAACAGTGATATAGTGGCCATCTGGCTCCCTTGAGACACTCTTAGACTCCAACCACCATTTGGTGGGGAAGCTTAACCCTCCCCACGTGAGGCATGCTTCACTGGGGACTGTCAGCAATTGAGAATTACACATATGGTCAGGTGTTTGCCTTTCCCTTTGATGTCAAATACATTGCTACTACCTGGTTCCCTTCTGTCCTTAGCAAGTATGGCTTCCTTGGCATCCTGGAATAGTATAGAAAAGATAAAGACTAATGTGGTCTGCAAGGTCTTAGAAAATTATTAACCTCAGGATATCACTGCATCATGGATGCAAACAGCATGATATTTCAGCCCTCTCAAAGCAAAATATTTTTACAAGGTTTTGTAAGTCATACTGACTTCCTGCATAGTGAAGTCTTTCATAATCTCTTCTGGAATTGGCAGTTATCATCATAAAAAGCTTCCTTTCCTTATGGGCATACAGGAAGAACTAACTGAAGGAATAAGCCTGAAAATGAGACCTTTTTGTACAGTGTCCTGGTTCAGATTTTTGTCCTAGGTCTCATATGTGTAAACTCTTGGCATCTTATAATATTCAACACTTGCTCATTAGCTTTGGAAAATATCCTAGGTAAATCTGGGTAATTCCAACACTTTGCAGTCGCAGGTACCCTGAAGTCCAATATATCCTGAAAAAAGTTTAGATGAGAGGAGTTCCTAGAATTTGTTATCAACAGATGGCTCTATCTACAAGTAAGGAAATTAAGGTGGTGGAAGCCTATGTAAATAATGTCTAAGAAGAGAAAAAAGAAGAGGGATAGAAGTGTGTGCACACATTGTGCTTGAAACTCAAACGTTTATTGAATTAAAGGTTGAATGAGTAAAATGAAATACCCACTCCTTTCTCATCTGTACTCTAGGTATCCAATGTAGAGCATATCTGTCATTTTAATATCTGCTCTTAGAGCATTTATAGATTCCTTTTGCTCATGCTTTAAATTAGTGTTCCTAAATGTATGGTGAGGCTAAAGCTTAACATTTTGAGATACTGATTTTCACATGCATGTGCATTATTAATAAATGAGTGATATGTATATTGTGGCTAAAAAACAAAACATTGCAAAGAGCTAGCGCTCTTCCCTCTGATGTGACCCCTTCACACCTCATCCTGTCTAGCAAGCCATATGTATTCCATTCCTCATTTAGAGTTTTCCTAAGAGTTCAGTGACTTTTCCTTCAGTCCACAATGTAGCAGCCCTCTCCTGAGCCTCTGAGCCCTTCAGCACTTCTGTCCCTCTGTGCCATTTTAGATTGACCTTAATAGAACAAATTGGTCTTGCAATTCTGCTCCACAGAGTTGAGAGCTGTCCCCAGTCAGCTCTCACCAGGCATGCCACGAAAAGGCTAAAGTCGTTGCTTGAAAGGTGCATATTGGATTGAGAGCTGACGTGGTTGGTCATTTGAAAGATATATGCCAGAAATCGTGCTTTATGCTGAGTTTGCCTCATATACTCAATAAAAAGAGATGATCAGGAGCTTAGTTATAACTAGAAATTGTATCACAAGAATTCAGATCAACAAAGTCTGTTGCATTTTTCTATTTATGCAATATTTATTTCTTTACATTTTTTACTCTGAAAATAGTCACATTGTCAGAAAAGTTAGCATTTGGCTACATTTGCTTTATCCTTTTTTCCTTTCTTGCTTCCTGTTTTTTTCCCTAGAATTTATCCCTGATTACTTCAGCATACATTTCCTAAGTGTAAGGACATTCTTGTACATAATTTCAGTATTTTATCACACCTAAGAAAATTAATGATACTTTCATAACGTCATTTAGTATTTAGTGCAACCCAAACTTTCCCAATTGCCCCCAAAATATTTTTTTCCTTTCTCAAACACTTTTCTTCAGAGAAATATCAGGAGGAAAAATAAGAATATTTTCATCTTGGTGATACCTTCAGATGTTGTCTAGATGGGCTTCCTCTCCTTCTCTATCTTAGATTGTGTTTTCATCTCTTGTTTCTACACACAGTTAAGACTAGGTGACTAGAAGGCAGCCATGATGTTGGTTTGTCATCTTCTGTGCAGGAATATCTGTGTATGTTAACTATCTCTATGTAGGGAGGCTTGAGAAAATGATGCATGATGCCTGTCCTCTGACTGCAGAAGAGGGGAAAGGACCTGATTTTTATTCCTAGTGCTCTGGGCACATTTGAGCACTTATTTTAGATTTACCTTGATATAACAAGTTGGTTGTGCAATTCCTCTCCACAGATTTTGAATCTCATCAAACTGTTAACATTTTATATCTGGAGGCACTTCGGATATTTGTGGCATTTTTCTTTATATAAATTGAGAAGTATACAGCTTAACTCCTTCTCATTGCTGACTGCAGTGTTTTTAAAGCGTATGCTATTTTTTCTTTGAATCGTCTTTTTATTTCAGTTCTTACTTTTGCAAGTGTCAGTGCCCCCCATACCTTTCTTTCTAGATGCTTTTTAGAAATGGTGCATTTCCTCCTCACTAGAATATTTTCCTAAAACCAAAAGCATGCTATTGATGTCTACTTTTGTGATGTGTGAATTTTACTTTTCAAAGCCTTTTAACAGATTTTTAAATTACAAAACAAAGAAGGAGAGTAACTGCTAATTTTAGAATAGAATCATTTGGAGAAATGTCAACAGGTTAATTTGCAGGGGAAATTAATGGTGAGGCTACTGGACTGTGAAAATAAAAGAAAATTTGACTGGGTTAAATATTCAGCTGTGACCTTGTAGAATAGCCCTTCAATTTGGCACTGAAAAGACAGACCAGTGACCCAAATTGGACTCTTTTTAAAAATTTTCTTTGGACTAATGGAGTTGAATTGTGATTTTGCTGAGAACCATCCTTTCCAACTTAAGGGCAAGAATGTTCTTTCTAAGTAGGCCCAGCTTTGGCTTGTGTAGTAACTTAGCCTCAAATAGAACTTTCTACTTTGAGTATGGTAATAGGATTAAGTGGGAAGCTCTTAAGAGAAGCAAATAATAAGAGCAAATATAAACTTGAAATATAATGATGCACATTACATTTTAATATAATACTTTAATGAAACTAATGATATTTAAGCTTTGGCAAATGTATTATGGCATTTCAGCGTCTGAATGGATTATTTATTCTCTAGTGCTGTGTTAGGTACACAAATAAAATCTCATCTTTGTAAACATTTATTAACTTTAATACTAAAACTGAGTTCTACTAGAAAAATGTTCCTAATTTATACGGAAAAGCATGTGGAGAATGCGCTTCACATTTCAAAAGATCACGGCAGGACTGTAACTTGTCTTGTTATTCATGAGTTTGGGATTTTACAAGCCAAAGAATGGCATCCAACTGCACATGATGAGGATACTGTTGTGCAACCTTCTAGGGATGATGTCATTCTTCTCCCATAGCATCAGCTCCTCAGAGACTACACACCATTAATTGAAACCTTTGAAGCTTCATTGCAAAACATGGACTAAGGGCGTTAGAACTTTTCTGTTTTACTCAATAAGCAGAGGTGGAACATCCCTCTTACTAGGTGAGGTACTACGAAATAAAACCTCCATCATCTCCCTACCCTGACCTTGGCATAATTGGTCATTAAAAGTATGTGTAATCTTAATGTGCAAGACACAGTTTAAAATGTTGGCTGCTGATAGGGGCTATAATGTAGACTGTTAGAAATGCCCTACTCCGACATCCAACCCCCAGCTGGCTGGTCCTTTGTGCACCGGCTGGTTTCTGCAGCAAGTAGGTATTACCCTCTGTCTCCTTTCTCCTACATCACTAAGCTGTCTACCTTGACCGATGCATAGGACTTCGACAGGCTCACTGAAGAGTTTAAAGGAGAAAAAGTTCCTCCTGGCCATGAGAGACTTTCCATCACACTCATCTTTCCC